>NC_051162.1:14356164-14580035 GCF_013339745.2 Dermacentor silvarum
GCACGCCCCGGTTACACACATTCGAATGCACTTCCTTGAACTGCAGCATAAATACTCCTGTCCGGAATTCTACACCGATGCATCAAAGTCTCATGCTGGCGTCTCTTATGCAGCGGTTGGTCCATCATTTTCAGATGCCGACGCCGTGCACCCCCTAACGAGCATTTTCGCAGCAGAGGCTTATGCAATACTGTCGGCTCTTAAATACATCAAAGAATCGAAAATACCAAAAGCAATCATCTACACAGACTCGCTGAGCGTAGTAAAAGCCTTAAAATCTCTTAAGAGGCACAAAAATCCTGTAATAGTATCGCTTTATTCATTCATATGTAGTATTTATGCGTCTGGGCAGCATGTTGTGGTGTGCTGGGTGCCAGGACACCGAGAGATCGAGGGAAATGTACTGGCAGACCAGCTTGCCACATCCATCAAGAAAAAAGCTGGCAACACATCTATGCTCGTCCCTGTTCTCGATATGAAGCCATATCTACGCAAGAGACTTCGAGTCCACTGGCAACGTTTGTGGGACGGCCAGACTCATAACAAGCTTCATTTAATTAAGCCCCGTTTAGGGAACTGGCCATCGACCACGAAATTTAGAAGAAATGATGTCCTATTCTGTAGGCTCAGAATAGGACACACTTACGGCACACATAATTGTCTGGAGGCGAACCCCCGACCTGTACTAGATGTGGGGAAGCACTCACTGTACTTCACATCCTAGTACAGTGTCCAATAATAGAACCTCAAAGAAAAAAGCACTTTGTTCAAGCCTATAAAGAGAATATACCCCTTCATCCAGCGATGTTTTTACATAACGACCCGATATTTCAGAACGATTCAGTTTTTTAGCCTTTTTAAACGAAATAGACATTTTGCAAGTTCTTTGCCCGAGAGATTCCTAGCGGCGTCCTCTTTCAGAGGACGCTGCTGCGACCGCATATTTGAAATGCACTCTCCTCCAGGCCCTTGCTCCTAAGGGTCTCTGTGAGGCAGTAGTGCCTTGTATCGCTTACACCTTTTTATACTATATTCATTGTGCCCCTGTCACGTCATTGTCATGATTTTATTAATTTTGTCTGTTTTACGCACCTTTAGTGCGCAGGATTTTAGGCCCCTTTACAGCCACCCTACACCTACCCACTGTCATTGATCATACCATTGCTCACTCAGTACAATACGTCGTGGCGCTCTTTGGCCATAGCTGGCCCTTGCGCCACAAAACAACATATATCACATCATTATCTCTCACAACAGCATCCATGGTGGCACAGTTCCTGTATACTAAGAGGTTGAATGCGTCATCGGAGATTCCGCTTCGGACATGTTAACGTCAAATTTACGGCAAAGCGCTAGAATATCCTGAATATACGAAATGTATGATTCAGTAGACGACTGCGCGCGAGAGCAAAGTTTTTTAGCGCTTAGCTGACGACCCAAGGGCTTGCCGAACAAGTCATTCAGTTTTTCTTTGCAAACGTCCCAGCTGGTCAGATCTTGCTCATGCGTCTTGTACCAGACGCGCGCGGTTATTTTCAGATAAAATACAACGTGCGCCACCAATATCGTCTCATCTGTTCTGTTTGTTGAGACGCTCATACCGTGCAATCCAATCCTCGACGTCCACGTTATCTGTGCCACAGAAGGTGCCTGGATCTCGCGGAAGCGGTAAGATGACAGACGGCGGGGACGGCTGCTGCACGGTAGGTTCCGGCGCGTTGAGTGCTTGAGTGGCCATCGCCGAGGGAACAGCGCGGCGACCACTTCGGAGTACCGTGCTTGGGTGATGGTGATAACCAGGCAGCGCGACCCGCACCTCCACCAGAAAATGTTGCACAAAAACGTATATTTACAAATATTTACAGGTACGGCGAGTATCACAGGCTTAACAGAAACCAGCCAAGATGGCGAGGAGCACCCTCTACTTCCTCTTCTGCGGTGCCGGCCTAATGCAGTCCTCTGCTTCCGTGCCGGTCTTCTATCTGGTGGCAATATAAAGCCTCAGAAATGTCTAGCGGGGACATCCTCCTAGAACTAAATGACAAAGATCAAGTACGAAAGCTCCTGGAACTTGCCAGTATTGGCGATGCCACAGTCACAATTTCAGCCCAAAGAACACTAAATACAAGCAGGGGTGTGATATCCGAGGAGAACTTTCTCGGGTTGAGCGATGAGGAACTGCTAAAGGGTTTCCAGAAACAAAACGTGACCAAAGTACAAAGAATTGTCATCTGCAGAAATGACCAAGAAATTCCCACAAAAACCCTCACCTTTGGAACAAGCGAAATACCTACCTCTCTGAATGCAGGGTACGTAAAAGTAAATGTCAGACCATATATATACCGAACCCCAGACGATGTTTCAAGTGTCAAAGGTTTGGACATGCTTCACACGCATGCCGAGGACAAACAACATGTGAAAAATGCAGCTCCAATGATCACCAGTCTGACAATTGCGAAGAAAAAATCTCGTTCTTTCAAGCAAGAAGGCTATTACCATGCCTTTCGAGAAGTTATGCCGATGCGACGCAGGTGATGGGGCAACGACACAGAGGCCTCGGGACTTGCGAGTCTTGAGAGCCCACGCACAGTGGTCCTGCAGTGACCCCTCCCGCCCCCGTGGTGAAAGCAGCCAGTGCTGCTACATCCTCTTCGAAGGGCCTACAGACACCATTCCCGCACGGCCCTAAAATCAATCGAACTCCACAGCCCGAGACACATGTCCCGGCGCCAAACGCTCGGTCCCCCAGCACCTCACAGAGATCGATGGAGGTCGACGCAAAAACCCCAGTGTCGTCGACGCCGAAGGACAAGCACTCTCTTGAGCGCGCAAAAAGGAACAAACTCCCAATAACCACGCTAATTAAGAAAGCGATAACCTAAAGGTTATCGCTCTTTTGTGTTAGCCTTCTTAAGACCTATGTTATAAGACATCTTTCCTATCCCTTATTCACTCGTAATCCCATTTTTTACCTTTCAGCTTCAAAATGGCTTTTATTGTCCACTGGAATTGCAGAGAACTCTTACGCAACTTAGGTGACATCAAACGCATGCTAACTTCTCTCCTGTGGCCTTGTTAAACACTAAAACTTTTTCATTAAAACTTTTAAACATTAAAAACGTTTTCAAAGGCTTCACTGTGGTACGGCGCGACCGTACCTAGGCGAGCCGGCTTTCAGGTGGTGTAGCCATTGTTCTGCAGGGAGGTATCTCAGCTACAGAAGTTGGCATTACCAGTCTCATAGAAGCCGTTGCTGTCACCATTTTAGAAAACAAAACCATTATTACCATTTGTTCACTATACATTCCTCCACAATCACATTTTGCTGTAAGAGACCTGGAGTTGATTTCAAACCATCTACCTGAACCTTTTTTAATAGCGGGATATTTTATCCCAGCAAATGACACTGGTGCTGCAACATACTGCTCCCCAAGCCCAGCAGCTACCGTAAAAACCGGAATATAGGTCGAACTTTTTTTCAAAAGACCATTGCGAAAAGTCGACCCTCGTTTTATATACCGGACATTGGCGGAAAAACTACGGAAGTTTTGCAACAATGGGCAGATGAAGTAAACAGCCGTCTTCGCAATCGCATTCAGGCTGATTTTTCACATTTTGTTTCAAAATGAGCGGAAGCCGACGGGAATTCACCGTCGCCTTCAAGAAAAAGGCGATTCAGTACGCGGAAGCCCACGGCAACCCGCCAGGTTCCCGTGGGCTTCGTATCGTGTGACCATCGACCCGCGCGTTAGTCAGCACCTTATCATCACGGCACGGAGCAGCATTTAAATAAATACTGTCACCATTGTGCAACCGGCTGAGTCGCATTTGTTTAAAGGTAAGGGTGTCTTTCGGTACTTTTGCCATTGAAAAAGATTTTTTTTCATTTTTAGAATTGGTTAGTTGGGGGGTCGACCTATATTCCGGTTCGACCTATAGTCCGGTTTTTACGGCAGCTATACGCAGTCTCGATCTGGCGCTGTGCTCCCCATCCATCTTTACCGATTTCCAATGGAGTGTTATCGACAATCTCTTTGGTAGTGACCATATGCCTGGATTCATAAAACTAACAACCACGCTATTTATCCTACCTTCTAGACCACCCCGTTGGAAACTTCACCTAGTAAATTGGATTCTCCACCGAAAAAGCCAGTCTAGATAAAGTGATCTTAGATGCGAATGAGAGGATTACTGCTTGCATAGTTGCTGCGGCGGGATAGGCTATTCCGCAATATTCTGGATTTTTAAGGAAAAACTAAAACCCTCGTGGACGAACGACTGCGCAGAAGCTAAAAAACTTCAAAACAAAGCGTGGGGTATCTTCCGAAGATGCCCAACACAAGATAATATTTTATCATTCAAGAAAGCGAAGGCGACGTATACCCGTAGGCAAGCAGAAAGAAATTCACGGAAAAGTCGCATCTCACTGATTAACAGTTCAATAACATCCAAGAAAATGTGGGACCAGGTTCGCAAGTTTAGGGACGACTATGCTCCCTACACGAACCCCATACTCTAAAATCCAGGCACATGAACAAGTGTACAGGAAGAAGCAGACATATGGGCCAGCACTTAATCATATCTACGAGGGACGTTCGGAAAGTAAGTGTCGTCATTTATTTTCGCACGGACGCTTTATTGCCAAAACAAAATACACCATGGCATTATGAACTATACACCTCGCACTATTTTTCCATAGTTGCCACCGACATTGAGAGAATTGTCGTAGCGAGTAATCAGTTTGAAGACACCACCCTGGTAAAACTCGGTTCCCTGCGATGCAAGGAATTGTCGCACAGCCAGCTCCACCTCAGCATTTGACGAGACATGACCTCTTAACCATACATGATTTGTAGGCGTTCATGGATGACGGACGCACCAGTCCAACGTACCCATTCATACCGGATAACAGTTCGCACTTCCACTGGCGACCATGTTGCCAGGACACATCTGTCTGCCATTGTGATTTGTACTCGAATAACCTCGGACACGCCGCCCTGTGCCACTCTCTCCTCTTCAGCGCTCTGCGTATGCGTCATTCGTCCGCCGCTGACGCGCTTTCCGCCGTAGAACCAGCTACGGAAGTGGATTCTTGTGGCGATTGTCTTACTTCACCTGGTGTACCACGTTCTCTTGAAAAAAATGAGGAAACTTACTTTCGGACGGTCCCTCGTAGCTCAGCAAACTATTCCGCAACGTTCCTAAAACACAAACAGTCCGCAGAAAAACAAAAGCTTCCGACAACGGGAAGTTAATGTCCCTTTAATACTCCATAAAATAAACAGAGTAATCTCTTCGGGTAAGAAGAAAGCTCCGAGTCCTAACAAAATACATCACACAATGCTAGCCCACCTGTCTCAGAAAGCGGTGGAGGCTTTGTTGCGTTTTTTCAACACGATCTGCGAAACAGCTAAAATGCCTGCAGAGTGGAAAAAGGCTGTTATTGTTCCCTTCCTGAAAGCTGGAACGTCACCAAATACTCCCAGCAGCTATGGACCTATAGCACTACCGAGTTAGTGGTAGATTTTTATGGCGCAAGGGCAACTGTGGCCAAAGAGCGCCAAACACAAGTTTGACGATGGTCGACTCAGGTTAGTAAGCAGTAAAAGAGAAGGATAAGAAACAGTGGTGTATAGGGCCTAAAATAATTGAGTAATGATAATATTTAATGATTATGGGAAAAGCGTATGGCATTTACAAGGTCACACAGCCTCAGCAACAGTCCTTGTAAGGGCAAGGAGTGCGGAGTG
Organism: Dermacentor silvarum; assembly: GCF_013339745.2. Classification (NCBI taxonomy): domain Eukaryota; kingdom Metazoa; phylum Arthropoda; class Arachnida; order Ixodida; family Ixodidae; genus Dermacentor; species Dermacentor silvarum. Next base: position 14,361,915 of record NC_051162.1, read on the forward strand.
CCTGACATGTGAGATAAAAAAAAATCTCAGCCATTTCCTCGCGAGTGAGACAAGGCTGAGTTCAATGGAAATGTGAATTGCACGTAGGAAGCCTACACTCGCTAAAAACTTAAAAACTCTTTTTAGTGAAAACATTTGGCAGTCGCCGAGAAAGAAGGACGGGTGCGGAGGTATTTCATTTCTGTACAGTTCTGGGAAGTGACGTCTCCTGTCTGGTTCTAACCTCTTGCACATAATTAGGACATGAATGACGGACAGTCGATCACCACATTTTGGACAGTGCGGTGCTGGAGAACTGTTTAACAGATGTGAATGTGTTGCATGTGTGTGTCCTATTCTAAGCCTGCATAGTGCAACCTCTTTATATCTGTCGCGTTTCTCGGTAGCACATCTTCCTATAATGGGCTTTATTGTGTGTAGTTTGTTTTCAATTGCTGCATCCCATTCTTCTTGCCATTGCCTACGGATTCTGTTTCTAATGTGTGGCCTGAGGTCCTCGTAGGGTACATTATCTATGTCAATAGAATTACGGAGAGCAGCTGACTGCGCAAGTGTGTCAGCTACCTCATTGCCAGCTATGTGGCGGTGTCCCGGTACCCAGCATAGTGTGATTTTGAGTTTAGATTTGTGAGCCAACATAAGACATTTGAAGGAAATTAGTCACTTGATTTTTATGCTTTTTACCGGATGACAACGCAGTCACCGCACTGAGGGAGTCAGTGTATATGATGGAGGCTGTTTGTTTCTTCTGTAGGATGTGCCTTACGGCAAGGAGGATGCCACAGCATTCTGCAGTAAATATGCTTGTATGTTCGTCCATTCTTTTCGATTCGGAGAATTGAGGGCCATGTGCGGCACATGCGACAGCTGAGGACTTACAGGCGTCAGTGTAATATTCGGCACATCTGTATTTTGCCTGCAAGTAGATAAAGTGCTGATCTATTGCGAGCGGATGCCCATGTTTGCCCACCTCAACAAATGACATATCACAGTTAACACGGTGTATTTCCCACGGCGCAATGGTGTCCTTATGGGAGACCACCTGGAGGTTGGAGACCGGTATGTGCAGGATTTCAATGTGTGCTGCGACTCTAACGGGATATGGTGGCGTTGCTGATGGCCGCCTCAAGAACAACTGGGTGTTGGTTGTGTCCCGCAAGAGTTCACCAGATGGATGCTCTGCATGAGAGCGCACCTTAGTCACATACAGTATGCTTGTGCACTGCCTTCGTCGTTCCAGTGACCATCTGTTCGCCTCAACATACAGGCTGGCTATTGGGCTAGTTCTGAAAGCACCAGTGGCCAGACGGAGCCCAAGGTGGTACACGGGGTCAAGCATCTTTAGCGCAGACTTTGACGCTGATTCGTACACTACCGAGCCATAGTCAATACGTGACAGGACAAAGCTGTTCGTTCAGAAGGTTCAGTAGACAGTCACGGTCTGTACCCCATGACTGATGGGAAAGTATCTTTAGTAAGTTCAGTGCTTTCAAGCATTTCAATCACAACTGCTTGATACGTTGTGCAACAAAGGTGAGTTTTTTATCGACCACAACACCTAGAAATTTGTGATCTTGTTTAACGGCTATGGTATGCCCGTTCAGTGTGATGTTGGGGTCTGGCCTAATGCCACGCTGATGAGAAAACGGTAAACAGACCGTTTTTCCACAGTTGAATTTAAACCCATTTTCATCTGCCCAGCTTGAGAGTTTATTTACCCCCAATTGAATTTGCCATTCACAGATGGCCAAGTTGCAGCATTTGAAACTGATGAGGACATCGTCTACGTAAACAGAGTAAGATATCGTTTTGGGCAACACACTGTTTAGGGAGTTCATTTTAACTATGAAAAGCGTGCAGCTGAGAACGCCACCTTGGGAGAGGCCATTCTCCTGTATGAACCGCTTCGATATAGCATTTCCAAGACGAACCACGAAGGTGCGTTCGGAGAGGTAGCTTTCTATAGTATTGAGCATGTTTCCCGAGACTCCAAGAGAATGCAGATCACGGAGAATGCCATAACGCCAGGCCTGTCATAAGCTTTTTCCAGGTCAAAGAATACGGAAAGACAGTGTTGTTTGTGGATAAAGGCATCCCTGACATAGGACTCAAATTCTACAAGTTGGTCAGTTGTCGACTGACCAGACCTGAATCCAGCTTGACGTTGGTCAAGAAGGCCATTATATTCAAGGAAATACACGAGGCGGCGATTTATCATTTTTTCAAAGACCTTGCACAAGCAACTAGTCAAGGCAATGGGCCTGTAGCTAGCTGCAAGTGTGGCTTCTTTTCCTTGTTTAAGAATGGGTATGATGACAGCCTCTTTCGAAGCTTTGGGTAGGCGCCCAAAGGACCATATCTTGTTGAACAGAAAGAGGATGGTGATGAGGGTGTGTTCATGTATGTGCTTCAGCATGCCATATGTAATCCGGTCTGGGCCTGCTTGATTGCCACATGTTCCCAGAGCCGCCTTCAGTTCCTCTATAGTGAAAGGGCTATTGTACCCTCCTGTGGATGGCCTTTTATCACGGATAGGTTTCCGCTCTTCCGCTAGCTTGTGTCGCATGAAGGAATCTGTATAATGTGGTGAGCTGAAAATATATTCAAAATATTGACCTATTGCATCTGCTTGGTGTTCCAGTGCATCACCAGCAGTGCTGACCAGAGGCACTGAGTGGGCACTGCGCCCTTGAAGTGCTCTAAGTCTGTTGTACACTTTATGTGTATCTGTGTAGGAGTTTACAGATGAGATGAATGACTGCCAGCTTTCTTGTTTGGATGCACGTCGGATACGCCTGCCGTTTGCTTTAGCATGCTTGAAGTCTATTAGATTATCAACTGTAGGATACCTGCGGAGTTTTGACCATGCTTTGTTTTGCTTCTCACGGGCATTCTTGCACTCCGCATTCCACCATGGTCTTCGTTTGTTTTGTGTTTTATTTGATGTCTGTGGGATTGATTTCTCTGCAGTCTCTAGAATATGCAGTGTGATCATGGATTTAAATTCGTCTATATCTAGGTCTGCGATTGATGAACTGGGCAGTTTTGAGAGTTCTCGGAACTTCTTCCAATCAGCAGGCTGTTCTTTAAATTTCCTTTGATTATTTTACACACAAATTTATGTTTCCTGTGTGTTTTAAGGAAACAGGAAAGTGGTTGCTACCATACAAATTATCAATAACAACCCACTCAGTGGTTGCCAAGAGCAGCGGAGAGCCAATAGCAAGTGCTGTGTATGAGTTGTGTGCTATATTTAAAAATGTTGGCTCTTTCCCATTAAATATACAGGAACCGGAGGACAATAGAAATTTTTCGATTAGCGCACCTCGGGAGTCAACTCTTGAACATCCCCATAGTGGGTGGTGCGCATTGAAATCTCCAACCAACATGAATGGATCCGGGAGCTGGACAATAAGTTTTTCAAGTTCTTCGACGGAGAGGTGATGATCCGGAGGGATATAGTGAACATACAGTTATTATTCTACCAAAAGTTAGAGCCCGTATCGCCACTGCCTCTAAATCGGTAACTAGAGTGATACTCTGACTGGGAATTGTGTTCTGCACGACAATAGCGACGCCACCCGATTTGTGGGCAGTGCCTTGCCTGTCTTTCCGGTATACCGCATATTTTTTGAGAAAGTTTGTGCGTGTTCGGTTTAAGTGTGTTTCCTGTAGGCAAAGTATGTTTGGTTGGTATTGTGCATGTATTTCATATATGTCATCCAGATTCCTGAGTAGCCCTCGACAGTTCCAGTGTATAATGCTCTCAGCAGCCATTTTTGCGAGTGATAAGGGGACGGGTTTTTAAGTGTCACCGCCTTTATTAGGCGGCTTGACTGGCGGATGTTTTTTCTGTTTGAGGCGGTCTAGGAAACTCCGCCTCTCTTTGGGGGACTCTCTCAGCGTCAGAGACACCGAGGATCCCGGGGTGACTTCCATTGCTTCCGGCGGAGACTCGGAAGCGGAAGAGGGTTTGTCAAGAGGGGTAGACTCCCTCTCGGTTGTCTGTGTTGTTCCAGAGGTGTGCGAGAAGTTGACCTCTGGAACTTGGAAGGTTGGTGCAGCCGATGGCTGCTTGCTGGGGGGCCGAGAAAGGCGCGCATCAGCAAAGCTGTACTGCGTGCCCACCGTAACTAGACGCCGCCCGGCCCCCCGGCGCGCTGCGTCAACGTAAGATCTTGCGGAGAGACGCGAGAGCTTCTTCCGGGCTTCAGGGAGTGATGTTTTCGGTTACCTTGATTTGGATGATTTTTTTCTCATTTTGGAACATTTGACAGGCTCGTGAGTATGCGGCGTGCGGCCCATGACAGTTGGGACATACTGTTTCAGTGGCACTGCAGCTGTCGGTTGGATGCTCGTGAGCACCACACTTTGCACAGGTGAGTTTTCCGCGACATGTGTTGGATCCGTGTCCGTACTTTTGGCACTGAAAGCATCTTCTCGGGTTTGGGACATATGGGCGGGCTTTGCAGCGAATGAACTCTGCTTTCACAGCCTCTGGTAGACGGGGACGATTAAAAGTCAAGACAATGTGGGGTGTCACTACATCTTCACCGTTTCGCCTTATGGTGATGCGGCGTAGGGCGATGACACCTTGATCTCTGAAGCCATCGAGGAGGTCAGAGTCTGTTTCGCGGAGCAGATCACGTTCTGATATAACGCATTGGACGGTGTTTAGACTGCGTTGGGGGGTAATGGACACCTGTAAATGAGCAAACTGCTTTTGCTTGAGGAGTATGTAGGAATGATTTTTCTGTGACACTTCAACAAGAAGATCACCGGATGACAGTTTCTTTGCTTCATAGTTTTTTCCTATCAGTTTCGCAAGGGTCCTAGCAATAGTAAAAACGGACATTCCAGCTACAGAGTCGTTGTCTACAAGAGAGTGAATAATCAGGAAACGTGGAAAGTGGTCACAGTCACTTCGAGTTCTGTCGGAGATTTCTTCGGTGCGGCCCCTTTTCAGGGACCGATCAGGTTTTTTGGAAGAAGTACTCATACGATATGGGTATGCCGACGGTTCCTAGAAAGTCACCCGTGTTTCACCGTCTTATTCACAGGAAGGTCCCGGGGCTCGCCGCCTGGTAAACAGACGAAGAGCCCGTCGGCCGGAGCTTGACCATGGCCCCGACCGCCACTTTTCGCCACGGTGCGGATGACAGCTTCGGTATGGGGGCTAAGGGTCCGTGGTGGCGCCAAGCACCATCACATTGATACTCAAGGTGCCCTTGCGGGAGCACTACCAAGTTGCCTCGCAAAATCATAGAAAAGGATAAGAAATATAAAACTGACATACGTTCTCCAAAGAGATAACTTACTAGATAATCATCAATGTGGTTACAAGAAAGGCTACTGAGGTCATCTTGTTCGTCTTCAACATACCATACGTGAGGCATTCCTTTAAAAACAACACTGCCTAGCAGTCTCAATCATAAACCACATGGAGGTATGGTATTCTACAAGATCTAGCAACACTAGGAATACGCGGCACGATGCTCAACTGTCTGGCCGATTTTTTGTCAAGCCAAACATTTCAAGTCCGTCTGGGGGCAACTTTGTCCCGAGTCTTTGTCCAAGAAAATGGCGTCCCACACGGTTGCGTATTAAGTACCACTCTTTTCGTGGTGAAGATGAACTCCACAAATTCAGTTATACCTTCCAACATTATGTACTCTTTATACGTCGACGACCAAATGGCATGTCGTGCCTCGGGTATACCTAAATGCGAAAGGCAAATTCAGATAACAACAAACAAGTTGACGCAATGGGCCGATAAAAATGGATTCCGTTTTTCTACACAAACAACTGGCAGTCGTATTTGCACACACGAGGGGGTTACACCTAGACCCAGCTCTCAAACTAAATCGAAGCTCGTTACCGGTTAAGCATGAACAAAAGTTCTTAGGAATCATTTTCGATAGTAAATTAAACTTCATAGCCCACATTAACAGCATAAAAACTAAGGGAAACAAAGCACTTAATATACTGAAGGTCCTATCACGTAAGCATTCGGGCGCCGACCGAACGTGCCTGTTACGCATTTACCGCTCTGTCGTGCGCAGCATTCTGGACTACTGTTGCATAGTTTACGGGTCAACAAGGTAGTCGTACATCAAACGTGTTGATCCCATACATAACCACCGACTGCACTTAGCAACTGGTGCGTACAGGACCTCACCACTCGAAAGTTTATATGCTGAGAGCAAACTAACCTTGCCTGGAACGCCGAATAGCCCTGCTCACAGTATCTTACAGGTACGTCCTAAAAACTATAGCTAAACCGAAACATATATGCCACACCATTGTTTCTCATATCACGAACAGAATAGACTACATGAATAAAGCGCACACTATAAGACCACTTTTCCTCCGATTTGAAGAAATATGCAAAGAATATGATGTACCAAACGAGGCGCTCAACATTGCTCAAACACCAAACAGATTGGCTCCATGGTGTGATTTCACATTTCTGCGACATTGCCCTGACACATCACAAAAAGAACCAATGCGTGGGTACATTATGCAGGAATTACTAGCACTACAAGAAAAATATAATTACCATATTGAATTTCATACGGACGGCTCAAAAATACACGAACACACTGGAAGTGCCGTTGTATCGAAAAACTCGGAATCTTGCTTTAGACTGCCACAGTTTGTCTCAGTTTTTACAGCTGAAGTATATGTCTTGTTTATAGCCGTAAAATAAATACAGTATAATTGTCTAGGAATTACAAAAAGCAGTAATATAGACAGATTCTTTTAGTGTACTAAAGGTCCTGCATCTAATATTTGAATATGAACTTTTGAAGGAGACATTTTGCCGATGCTGCTAGGAGCAGAGGAAAATGACAAGCTAATCGGCCTGGCGTGGCTGCCGAGCGCCATATCCCCGGAAATGAAAGGGCAGATAAATTAGTCGCAGGGGCGGCACACAAAACATCAGTAATTATGAAGGTACCTATCAAAGATTCTATCCACAGATGTCGCACAGCTTTCAACTCAATGTGGCAGGACGAATGGGACTCCGGGGGACACAGCAAACTTCCAACCCTTAGGCCTATTCTACAAGAATGGAAGTCGTGTTATCACCAAGAACGTTTTATTGAAGTGATATGTCGTCTTCGTATAGGACACACACACTTGACTCACTATTTTTCACTAAAAGGAGAACAAGTTGAGTGTGAACAATGCAAGGAACCTCTCACTGTGAATCACATTGTAATCACATGCCGGGCGTTCGATGATGTATAGTGTTTAATGGCGCAAGGGCCAGGTATGGCCAAAGAGCGCCATGCCAGTGTTAGTAGGTTTGACGTGGACGTAGATGAGACGTGGCTGTAAAGGGACCTAAAAATAATCGCTGTAAAGTGCGCAAAATATTCAAGTACTAAAATCATGGCAGTGACCAATGAGGTGTACTATGAACATGTAGCATGCATTGCGAAGGAATGATACGATTTGAAAATATGACAGATCCAAGACTTGGCCAGAAGCACGAGTGCCTAAACAGAGCCCTTGAAACACAAGGGCCTGGAGGCAGGTGCTATAATAAACTATCACTGCTACATCCTCTGCAGAGAGGATACGCTAAGAACTTATTGGGCTAATAACGTGTAGCACATCATTCAAGAAATCGAGGACTGCTTTGGCATTAAAAAGCGGTTCTTCACCAATAAATATCATGGGATGAAGAGGGATATTGTAGCGGTATGCTACAGGAAAATGTTTCCTTCTCTCGGTTTCGGCTTCCCGACACTCCAAGAGGACGTGGAGGACGGTCAGCCTCTCACCACATCTACCACAGGTTGGTGGTTCATCACCAGTCAGCAAAAAACTGTGGGTGCCGTACGTGTGTCCTATTCTGAGACGACAGAATATGACGTCAGTTCGTCGTGTTTTCGTTACGGGGGGCCAGAAAACTATCTGTGGTTTAATTAAGTGAAGCTTATTATCTGTTTCAGCGTCCCGCAAGCGTTGCCAGTGGCTTCGCAGTTTCTTTCGTAGAAAAGGTTTCAAGTCTGTTACGAGAACAGCAGCTGTAGGGTTAATAGCGGGTGAAGTGACTGATGTGGCCATTTGGTCGGCAAGAACGTTGCCCTCGATGCCTCTATGCCCAGGCACCCAGCATATAACGACATGCTGGTTAGATGCATATGCTCTACTACACAGAACGGAATAGAGCTCAATTAGTACAGGATTTTTCTGGTTAGAGGGCGACTTCAAGGCTTTCACGACACTTTGAGAGTCTGTAAATATGATAGTCCTTTGAAGCTTTGATTTCTTTATATGCTTTACAGCTGACAATAGTGCGAGGCCTCAGCCGTAAAGATACTTGTTTCTGCATCGAGTACGCCGGATTTCGAGAAGGACGGGCCGACAGCTGCATAAGATACTCCGGCATGTGATTTAGAAGCGTCTGTGTAAAATTCTGTGCACGAGTACTTGGACTGTAATTCTAGGAAATGAATTTGGACTTCTACCTCCGAAGCGTGCTTTGTAACTTCTACGAAGGATATATCACATTCTACTACCTGCCACTCCCAAGGTGGTAACAGCTTGGCTGGAGGCATTAAGCGATGTTCGAGGAGTGGGACGTCCATTTCTTCGCTCAGCTCCCTGACACGCATTGAGAAAGGCTGTCTTACAGAGGGACGATTACGAAAAAGTGTAGCACACGTCATATCGTTAATGTATTAGAACACGGATGCTCATGATTAGAGTGAACTTTAAGAAAATATGAGAGGCTGGTGTATGTTCTCTGTAGATGGAGTGACCACTCATTCGATTCGACGTATAAACTTTCAATGGGGCTTGTTAGGAACACGCCGGTAGCCAGGCAGATACCTAGATGGTGGATGGGATCTAGCATCTTTAGCGCGCTAGGGGCGGCAGAGTGATATACCACAGCACCATAGTGCAATCGTGATCGAATGAGAGACTCTTGTAAAGATTCATTAAACATTTCCTGTCACTGCCCCATGTTGTGCAAGATAAAATTTTTAGTAAATTCATTGTTTTGAGGCATTTTACCTTAAGATATTTAATATGTGGAATAAAAGTAAGTTGAGCGTCAAGTACAATGCCGAAAAATGTGTGCTCTTTGTTCAGAGGTATTTGTAGCCCATACAGTTCTACACAAGGATCAGGAACCAGGCCTCTCTTTCTTGTAAAAAGAACACAAGAACTTTTGTGGGGGTTCACTTTGAATCCGTTTTCGTCTGCCCACTTGGACACTTTGTTCAAGCCCTGTTGTACCTGTATCTCACACACTGTAAGGTTGCAGGATTTGAAACCTATTTGTATGTCGTCTACGTAGACGGAATAAAACATAGCTGGCGGTAATGAAGCACGAAGCGTGTGCATCTTCACGATAAACAGTGTGCAGCTGAGCATACCTCCTTGGGGTACACCAGTTTCCTGTATAAATTGACGTGACAGTACGTTGCCGATTTTCACGCGGAAGGTACGGTTAGACAAGTAGCTTTCTATTACGTTTAGCATATTTCCACGGATGCCCATTTCCGACAAGTCTCGCAAAATTCCGTAACGCCAAGTTGTGTCGTACGCCTTTTGCATATCGAGGAATATCGACAAGAGAACTGTTTATGAACAAATGCATCACGTATATGTCCTTCAATGCGCACAAGATGATCAGTTGTGGACCGCCTTTCTCTGAAGCCACAAGCATATTGTTCAGTTCAAGGAAATGTTCAAGAAAAAGTCGGCGATTATTCATTTTTTCAAAAAGTTTGCACAAGCAACTTGTGAGAGCTATCGGGCGCTAACTTGCCGCCGAGGAAGTGTGTTTACTCTGCTTCAAAATTGGAATAACAATAGCTTCCTTCCCTGAGGATGGCAGGTATCCGGCAGCCCAGGAAGAGTGCCAGAAGTGTTGTCTGTGTGTCAGTGTGTAGGTTTTTAATCATGTAATACATGATTTTGTCAGCTCCCGGTGCAGAGCTACCAATACCACCAGTAGACATTGCGTACGTGCCGCCGCTTCTCTCGTCGTCTGCTCGTTGTCCGCTGCGCGTCGCCGTCTGCCGCCCAGCAGATGGCGGCTAGTATATGGAGTGATCATTTTTAAGATTTATGGAATTTTTAAAAAATCGCCTGTACCAGATATAACTCTAGTCCTTGAGCGGGATTGTTCAGAGGCGGGCAATACTTGCACGAGAAGTCGAAACACATATTGAACTAATTAACAAACAATTGCTAAATAACTTCCTAATTATTTTACGGCGCATATTGCAATTTGCGAATTATAGCCGCGGAGTTTGAAAGACGCATCCACTTGAAATTAAATTCCACGATGACACCAATGTTGAGATATTATTTCCTAAAGTGTGGGACGAAATAGGTGAGCGGTTACTTTTGTGCTTCAATGTATAGATGAGCATTTTGGTAAATGAATCGCAGTTTCGCCCGAAAATCGAACCATCGGTTGCAATAGCAAATTCGTGGACAGCTATAGCAAGTTAGGAAATTTGCAGGCGCAAGTTGAAATTAGCTTGCGCAAGACAGCGGCAATTGGAGATCGCAAGGAGACTCATCGTCCTGCAGTGGACATAAATATAGGCTGGTGATGACGATGATGATAGGACGTAATGATAGTAGTTTTATCGGCCGTATAAATTTGTAAACATCGGCATACCAAGCAAATTAACAAGCATGGTGTCCTGCGTGCACAAGCAAACATGAACACATCTCACTCTATGACTGCGGAAACTCGCTGTGAAAACGTTGCGGTGAGGGCTGCGCGGCGGCAGCAGCGAGCGAATTGACCTTCGGGCCACCCGGAGTAGAAGGCTCCTCTGCCCTCCCCACTCGGCGAGTAGGGAGGGGGGGGGGGGCGTTCTATTGCAGGCGGCTTGTATCTTGATAGCGATCTGCGTCCGGGACAGAGTCCGCCCTGCACTGCGTTTTTGCAGCATAGTTTGCGTTGATGGGAGTGCCAGCACGAAGGACAATTGGCTCGCTGCTGTTGCCGCGCTTCCTCATCCCAGTGTTTTAACAGCGAGTTTTTAGCGGTCATCGAGTGAGATGTGTTCATGTTTGCTTGTGCATGCGTGACACCATGCTTGTAAATTTACTTGGTATGCCTATGTTTACAAGTTTTACGACCAAAAAAACTACTATCCTTACGTGCTACATATGTCCACTAATTTGCTATGGCAATCGTTATGGCAGTTTCAACTTTCAGGCGAAACTGTCATTTTTTTAACAAAATGCTCATCTAGGCATGTAAGGACAAAAGTAACCGCCCACCTATTTTGTCTCACACTTTATCTATATATCTCAAAATGATGAAGCACTTTCATAAAATTATATATTTTCATGTTGTGCATGGCGCATAATAGCCTTAGTTGCTTTTGCGCCATAAAACCTTACCTAACTAACAAAATAATATCTCAAAATTGGTGTCATCCTGGAAATTATTTCAAGTGGATGTGTCTTTCAAACTCGGCAGCTGCAATTCGAAAATTGCAATATGCGCCATGACGAAATTATTTAGTTAATGAGCAGTTTGTTAATTAGTTCAATATGCATTTCGATTTCTCGTGCAAGTATTCTCCGCCTCTGAACAATCCAGCTCAAGGACTAGAATTATATCTGCTACAGGCGATTTTTAAAAATTCCATAAATCTTAAAAATGATCCCCCCATATACTAGCCGCCGTCTGCTGGGCGGCAGACGGCGAGGAGAGCGGCGGCACGTACGCAAGCAACGCCTACTGGTGATATTGGTTGTTGACTTCAATTTTTTTTCTCGCTTCAAACAAAATTTACTCGAATAAAAATTTCTAAATCACCAGCTAAGAGGCCGATGCACATATTGAGCTATCTGGCACATTTTTACCTAGAGGGTTAAGGCTTAAATGTGGCATGAATCTCGCAAAAAATCTACTTTTTGCCAACTTTAGAGGTGTTTTTCTAAAAAAATATGTGCCTTAAGAATTTCAAATTATTTTTAGCATACACTATAGCGGCATGCAGAAAGAAAGAAAAAAAATATTGTAGTTGAAAATTTTGTGCAGTTTATGCGAAAACAATTCTGAAAATGCAAGATTTCTTGATTCTTTACTGAGCCAAATAAACGCGATAAATTCTAAAATGCATTCAGTTATCACACTATAATGAAAGAAGGATGCCCCTAGAATGTTCTAAAATAAACTTTGTTATAACATCTAGTTTTAGACTTCAATAAAAAAATTTACCTCCAACCAACTATTGCTTCTTTGCGGAAACTTCAAATAGCGCTCACGTGATCAAAAAAAACTTTTCGACTAAAATACTTTGGCGAAACCTTATTCTCCCAATAGCCATCTAGCCCAATTTTTTCAAGAAAATCAACGAAGGTCGGTTTTTGGGCTCGGACGTTTCACGTAGCAATCACCCAATAGCAATCAAGAAATGGGTCACGCAAGGAGACAAAATCACCCGGGTGCTATTCACTGCATGGTCAGAAGTATTCGAACTATAGTTAGGCGGACCTAGAGTGAGCATTGAAAGGTTGAATAATATGGAAATAATAAAGGTAACCTTCACTAACTCGGTGAGATACCAGAAATTCATGAGTGATATATAGCCCGCAGAATCTATGGAATAGTATCTTTATCCAGGTGAAATATCAATAGCAGGTACTGATATAAAGCAGGAAACTTATACAAAAATTTCGTGGGTTGAACAGCACATGGAAGGCATTATCGAATCGTGATCGCCACGTTACCGATATACTTGAAAAAAAGTTTAGAATCACTGCAATCTACCGGTTATGCAATATGGGACATAAACCTGGAGGTTAACAAAGAAACTTGAGAAGTCGAGGACTGTGCAGAAAGCGAAGTAACAAAAAAAAAACCCCGCATTTCCCCGAAGGGGAGTATGAGGAAGTGCGAAGCACGGGGTGATGCTATGAGGGGGCGCGCGCGACTAAACTGCAGAGCCGAGCGAAGGAGACGGCAGCGAGAGAGCACGACTGACGCGCCGGCGCCACACACACAACACGTGACGGATGATAAGTGGTTCTTGAGGGAAAGGGAAAGGTTGGCGCTATCTTCTGCAGCCCCTGAGGGAGCACGGCTCAGCGCCAAGGTGACGGCGGAGCGAAGCGGAGCGAAACACGCCAGGCGGTTGGAGAGGGGGTGAGCGGTGGGGAGAGTACGCACACGAGGGGCTGTTACCGGGCGAGGAGGGAGCTGTCAGCGTGAGGGGAGAGGCGGCGGCTGAAGGTGAGTGCAAACCTAACGGGGGGAGAGGCACACCAGCTGCATGGCGCCGTGACGTCACGGCGCGGAGAGGGTGCGAGGAGCCGGCGCGGCGCGCGCAGCCACGGCGCGGAGAGCGGTGCGGAGCCGGCGCGGGGCGCGCGCAGCCACGGAGCGGAGGGCGGGGCGCGCGCAGTCACGTGGGGCGTGACGTCGCTGCGCCGTTGCTACAGACGCTCCTCTCCGCTCCTCGCGCCGTTGCTAGGGGAGAGGAGGAGGAGCGCGGATGCCGGCGGAGTTTTCGGGGTCGCTTAAGAAGTGCATTCGCACTTAAAATTGTTGGAGATAGCATTAGGGCAGGAAGACAGTGGCATAGTAAACACTGGCAACTGATATGCTAGTTGAGATAAAGAAAAAAAATGGAGCCGGCGGGCACGACATGTACGTCTTCAAACGCTTGTTGCCAATTCATAACAGGTGATTACATGAGCGTGACAGAATGGATGACAAGGAGAGAGAACTGCAGCCGAGGATGGTAGAAAATTACGTAGTGGGATCAAAATAGGATGTTTGTAGGCATAGGATGCAATCAGCTCGCATAAGAGGGGATTGTAGGGAGAGGCATTTGTTTTGCAGCGAAGAAAAATAGGTTTGTGGTGCTGACAGTAGAGACTCGTGAAGGTGCAGGGACACCTCAGCTGCTGCCACACTGATCAACATGACAATTGGCTCTGAAAAAGACAACTCCAGTTATGAAAAATAAAGCAACGTTGTCCCGACACATTGTTTTATTATGCATACTACACTAAAGGCTTCCACAGTTTAGGGCGCTTAGTGCCAATAGCGCAAGGAGCATTTTTCATTGCAAATAATGGTTTATATGGGGTTGATTCATTCCAACAATCCTTTTTTTTTTGCAGCGAAACATTCTGCTGCTGGAGGCACTTCACCGCCTGGTGGCAGTAGGCGAGCGCAAGACACGTGCTCTTGAGAGTGTGGCAGAGGTCCATAGGGCTGCTCTGCAATAGCAGTATCGGTGCCCTCACTGCTCTCCAGTCGAGCCCCAAGACGCCTTATAAAGGAGCTTTCAGTTTATTATTTTGTTTATTATTCAAGAGCATCCATAAAATTATTGCAGTAAACATTGTGCTGTGCATAATCAGGACACATGTAAAACGCACTTGGTGTCTCTTCAAAATGGGCAAAAATGTAAGACAACCTGTGCCACCCTTGGACCATGTAAATGAAAAATGCACTAATGCAGCATACACGTCATTGTGCTGTTTGTTTTTTCTATCTGCAAGAATACAGTGCATGTTGATTAGCAACTAGATGAACGGTGTGTGTAATTCACAATGAAAAGACAGGAACCACTGCAGGAGCTTAATAATGCTATCACATACACTGTGCATATGAATGCAACACTCCCCGATTCAAACGTGCTATTACATGCATGTACAATACCACATAGTCTTTAACAATGTCATATATTTGCATGTTACGTACTAATTTTCACACAGCTTGCACAGCTTAAGCTCTTGCATAGCTCACTTGTGATGTATCCGTTCCATAGGCAAAATAATTGCACACTTTGCCCTTTTGGGTTGTACGAAAAGCGGCATCCTCTACAGTGGGATACAACTTCAGAAGGCAGGAGAGGCTCCGCCCAGATAACCAAAGCGCACCAGCCCGATTGCCTCCACGTCTAAAGAAATATTCCCTCTCCAATGAGCGGGTATAGTGTGTCCGGCGGCACGACGTCACTCTAGAGTGTGTGCCCATTGGTGCAGGCTTGTGTTCACTTGCCTTTGAAGTGCAGATTCCGCGGTCTCCTAAAGTTCTATCGGACTATAGGATCACGTAATGCACTGCACCGGTTAAATAGACTTTAGCAATTTGATAGCACACAATGATCAGGAAGAGAAATCTATAAAGGCATCCAAGCAAAGCTGACTGGCCACACTTCCATTATGAGGGGCTGTAAAAAGGTCTCGCCAAATATTTCCATGACGTCCTTGAAAAAGAGGTGGCCTTTGGCACTTCTTTAGAATCAAAAACAGATTACAGTGAATGTTGTGTACCACGTGAAAACAAACGCAGCTTCGTTATCTGCACAGCATGTTGTGCTTCACATAGGAAACAAACTGCTCTGTCCAGTACAATTGATGAGTCCGGTCTGGCGCCTATTATGTCCACAGTGTCAATACACAAATTGCACTTTTCAAAGGCCATTATTCATTTCACCATTATTTTTCTATGAAGGTGCTTTCAATCAGTACTTGTATTACATGAGCAGGTGGATTCGAAAGCAAAGCTTTGTTTGCAAATCTTCAGACTTCCATAATTGTGTGAAAAGGCACTGGCATGTTGTCGAATAGCTCACACTTCCTCGGTCCTGCACCCAAGAAGCCCAATGCTCTATTTGAAGTTGGATTGCGCAAAAATTCGACGGCACACCAAGAAGAGTTACACACACAGCAGAGCCTGCTGCTGTGTGTATTTCTCTTCTTTGTGTCCCGTCGAATTGTTGTGCAATTCAACTTCAAGTCTGCTATACTAATACACCCAGTGTACAACCTCACAAATGCGCTAGTCATTAGGCCACAAAGGCGCAAACCTTTGAAATGTCCCAACACAAATTAGCTCTGCAAGAAATCACCACAAGCGTTAAATTTTGCCGCACAGGTGTACGTACGTGCCATATTCTTTACCACTAAACTCACAGGAATCAAAGGGTCAAGCATTAACCAGCCTTACTGCTGCCGTTACCATCATCATCGTCATGAGACCAATGGAAAGACAGTGCCACGTTTCAGTAAAGGGAGTGCCGGAGGGAAAAGCATGACAACAAGGCTTACAATAAAAATAGCAGTCACAAGACTTGTTCAATGCCAAAGTATGCTGCATGTCGCTCATCCCACTTTGGCATTGCGGCAAGCTTTTACACGTTTGAGTATATCAGGTGTTGTGTAATCATTGCTCTAAAGCAGTACAAAATAAAAGGTCTACTCGCTCTGCGGGAGGGAGGGGGGCAGAGTAGAAGCTGCCGCCCCTCCCTCCCACGCTGCCTTCCCGCTTTCCTCCTTTCACGTTGGAGATTGAGTGGCCAGTTCCTCTAGCGCACGGTTGCAAGATACGCATTTGGTGCCGCAGCGCAGCGTCGCCCCGCCTGCCTGCCTCCCGTACTTCCACGGCCTTTTGCGCGACAGAACTAGCGTTTGCTTTCCGCCGTGCGTTCGCTCTCCGTAATAGCGCGCGTCCCCCGCGCGCTTTCACTTGTGCATACGGCGCACGGCGACGATCTTATCGGCCTTGGACTTTATACGGAACCTCACGGCGACGCCGACGGCAGAAATCCGCTTGAAGTGTCTATATAATTGCTATCGCAATAATAAAGTCACAAAAAACAAAGCTGCTCTAAGTTCAGAACTTCCAAGATGACATCCTTATAAGGTTGCATTGAGTATTGTGCATGGAATAATTACAATTGGGCAGCATAAGCTATCCAACATACTGCTTCATAGTGTCTGAACTTCTTTCCCCCATGTAGGCTGCAGCTAACAAGTGGTATTGCACGAAGGTGATGTTGATTTGAAAACAGAGGCATACTTTCGTCTTTTTCTCGTTCTTTTGCACCGTAGTGTTGATTTTACTTGTCATAAAACTCAAATTATTTTACCTGGCAGCAGCACTTTTTCATTCGATACATGGTGCAAACAGGTGAACGTGACTGCCTTGTGCGCTTTCATATTTTCTGTAAAACGTAACGCGAACCAACAGTTATGAGTAAGCAATTTGGGTGGAAGATACTTATTACGTATCCTCTGTGACGCTCCAGACAAGCGTATGTACACTGATCCATGATTTAGAACCTGTTCTATGCTTAATGTGGCCTTACTGCAATTATTGTTAGCAGATTTGAGTTTCGATTTATGTTATGACTATTCTTTTCTAGCTGTGCATTGTGAAGTGGAGCTTCGTTTTGCATCCAAGGTTGGGGATCTCGAAGACAAGCTGAAGGCAGTTGTTGAAGTGTTTTCTCAGAAAGATCAGCGGACGTGCTCGTTGCTGGACATAGCAAGCACTTGCAAGGCTGCTTCGGCTACACATTGATCAATGAGGTATGTGAAAAAACAATTTGTTGTGCACTCTTGTCCCCATTTTCGATTTATTTTAAAGCTAATGTGCGGAGCTAATGGTGATGAATATGCAAGAATGAACAATGATATTTATTCTTTTTTAATTTTAAGGCATACAATGTGGCTTCGTGTTGCAGTCCCCCAAAAGAATTTGTGCTATAAGGTTCCTTACATATAGAGCGAGCCCCCACTGTATGACTGTTAGTCTCACTGCAATTGACGGCTCCATTATTTAAATCACTCTAACTTATGTACACATATAATGAAAGTTTATATTAGCAGCACAGGGTCAAACATATCTTTATTCTGGTTAGTTTGATGCATGAAATTTCAGATTTAATGGTGGTAAACCTATTCAAAGCCTGCAGGTGCGTTCTTAACATCCTAGAGTGTCAGTTGTAGATAGTTCAGCAAACAAACTCGAAATTAATATTATACTGATTATGTTTCGTAAAATAACATTTCATTGCTCTTTTCTTCAAATATGGTTGCTATAGTCGGAAAACTAAAGGAGAGCCAGTTTTAATTTTCCTTCATGTAGGATGGTTGGGCTCTTTGGGGTTGAGTGGCGCTCTGCGGCACTGCAGATTTTCGATAAATTTTACTTTTTCAGTTCACATTGTACTCCGTACATGAAATGTTTGATACGCAAATGTTTATAGGCTGTAACTGTCTTTGTAGGTTCCACTGCCCAGTGACGATATCCAGATTGCAACTCCCCACATCTACACATGCATCGAGCATACGTGTGTTTATGCTGGAAGCAGACAAGAAATAATCTGGGTCTCGAATGGCAGCCAGCTAGCTCCAATTTTTTTGTATTTTGATGCACTACATCAAGAACCTGGATTTTCTTTATGCATTTGCGCCATTCCTGGCACTGATGCAGAAACAGGTGCTTCCCAGTAACGTGGTACCTAGAGGTCTCATAAATACCAGATTGAAGTGTTTCTTTGCCCTTTTGAAGAAAAGGAATGCGATTTGAATCAAAAACTAGTTAACAATTTTCGCTTTGCATTACTCTTCATTTGTTCCAATGAGGTGGTCAACATACAGAACGTTTTTTCTGCATTACATTTCTATGCTTTTGTATACCTGTTTTATTGAAAAATACTGAGGTAATTTATCCATTCATGCAGGTAGCCCTTAGTGTTGTGCATAAGGCTTTTATTTAGCTGCTCAAAAATTGTTACTTGAATTAAGGTGACCTTAGTTTATCATTGAAGTATTCTAACTGGTAACTAGATAGAAAGTAATTATGCAGTACTATGCATAAAGAACCCAAATTATCTATTTCATTATTTACTTTAAATGGGTAGTGCATTCAAGAAGATGGAATTTCATCCTTGGCATTGTTAGCTAGACAATGAAACGTGTCTCGTAGTAGTTTTAAGAAGTATCTTTTCATCTTTGTGGTGTCGCCAGGATCTGAACTGAAAAGTCATTATGCCTTTTGTCACGTGGCCCTACAAGCCAGCAGTTTGCAGTTCTCCTGATTTAGCTTTTACTCATGTTTGTAAGAGCAATCAGTTGTCTTTTTATGCCAGTGGTGGCGAATGCTAACACCAAGAAAACGTTGCTCAGGTACAGATGGGCTGCACAAGGCACTGTCATAAAGATGCTATGCTGACCCTGAGAGCAAAGAAAAAGTAACAAGCAAGCTGTACATGGTGCCACATAGTCATAAGCGCCTTTTTATTCTCCGCCGGCCCACATGTTACAGCCCAGTCTATTATCAGCCCGCCACGGTAGAATACCCCTATGTCATCTGGTTAGATCACCCAGCGGAGCGCTGCCGGTTTCCATTTGCCCGGCTGAGTGTTTCGGAGGCAGCAGCAAAATCTGCAGAGGAAGCCTGACACACGCATACCGACGGCACCTACACTGAGCTCTCTGCTGGGGCGGCTTATGTAGTGACGGGCCCTCGCAATAGCCTGCGTAAAGTAGGTAAATGCCAAGTCTTACAGGCCAGCGGTGCTTACTGTGCGGAAGCCACCGCCTTTATTGAGGCGCTTAATTACCTAGCGGTGTCTCAATTTCAGGGTCGTGTAAATATCTATTCGGATTGCCTATCATTACTGGCAGCAATTGCTACGCTCAATTTAAGTGACGCGCGCGTGATACGCGTTAAGCAGGCGCTGCATCGGCTGTCGCATCGCCTAATAATTGCGATATATCACGTTCGCGGTCACTCTGGTGTCGTCGGTAATGAGCTGGCTCACGAAGCGGCGTCGAGCGCGGCGAGCTATGGTTTGCCCCGCCGTGCTAGGGCGTCCATTAAATCAATTCGTAGTAAATTTTATAGACAGATGGTCACTGACTGGCGCCGATCATGGTCAAGTGAAAATAGTAACACCGAAACTTATCTTTGGATCCCCGACATATCGGCAATCCCGGCTTTCTTCCCGCCTACTAAATCTTTGGTGCACATAATCACTAACACGGCCCATTGCCTATTTACTTATACCGATTCGGCCTTGCCCCTAACAGCATGTGCCCCTGCGGGCTAGAATGCACTTCGATTTTACAGTATTTGAGGGAATGCAGTCTTACCGCGGTACTCACGGCGCCGATCACTGGGGCTCCGGGCGGACGCCTGGACGTGGCGGCCTACCCCCATATTATTGGGTGCGCACGTATTAGGGCTGTCCTGACTCGGATTGAACGGCTGCTTTTCTTGGTATCCATTCTGTAACCCTAATCGTCCATCGGTTATCCATCATACGCATTACATGGCCTGCCCAGCTCCATTTCTTCCGCTTAATGTCAACTAGAATATCGGCTATCCCCGTTTGTTCTCTGATCCACACCGCTCTCTTCCTGTCTCTTAACGTTAGTCCTAAGATTTTTCGTTCCATCGCTCTTTGTGCGGTCCTTAACTTGTTCTCGAGCTTCATTGTTAACCTCCAAGTTTCTGCCCCATATGTTAGCACCGGTAGAATGCAACGATTATACACTTTTCTTTTCAACGAGAGTGGTAAGCTCCCTGTCAGAATTTGGCTATGCCTGCCGTATGCACTCCAACCCAACTTTATTCTTCTGTAAATTTCTTTTTCGTGATCAGGGTCCCCTGTGAGTAATTGACCTAGATAAACGTACTCCTTTACAGACTCTAGAGGCTGACTGGCGATTCTGAATTCTTGTTCCCTTGCCAGGCTATTGAACATTATCTTTGTCTTCTGCATATTCATCTTCAACCCAATTCTTACACTTTCTCGATTAAGGTCCTCAATCATTTGCTGTAATTAGTCTGCATTGTTGCTGAATAGGACAATGTCATCTGCAAACCGAAGGTTGCTGAGATATTCGCCGTTGATCCTCACTCCTGAGTCTTCCCAGTCTAATAGCTTGAATACTTCTTTTAAGCAAGCAGTGAATAGCATTGCAGAAATTGTGTCACCTTGCCTGAACCCTTTCTTGACAGGTAACTTTCTACTTTTCTTGTGGAGAACCAAGCTAGCTGTATAATCCTTGTAGATATTTGCTAAGATATTCACGTATGCCTCCTGTACTCTTTGATTACGCAATGCCTCCATGACTGCTGGTACCTCTACTGCATCAAATGCCTTTTCATAATCTATGAAAGCCATATAGAGAGGTTGATGGTACTCCGCACATTTCACTACCTGATTGATGGCATGGATATGATCCATCATAGAATATCCCTTCCTGAAGCCAGCCTGTTCTCTTGGTTGGCTGAAGTCGTGTTTCCCTGATTCTATTGGAAATTATGTTGGTGAATATTTTATACAATACTGAAAGCAAGCTAATGGGTCTATAATTCTTCAATTCTTTAACGTCTCCTTTCTTATTATGGATTAGTATAACGTTGGCATTCTTCCAGCTCTCTGGTACACTTGAAGTTGTGAGGCGTTGCGTATAAAGGGCCGCAAGCTTTTCAAGCATATCTCCTCCATATTTGATTAAATCTACTGTTATTCCATCTTCTCCAGCAGCTTTTCCCCTGGTCATGTCTTTCAAGGCCCTTCTAACTTCATCGCTAGTTATAGAAGGAGGCTCTGTATCCGGTTCATCACTACTTCGAATGAAAGTAGCTTGGCTGTCTTGGGCACTGTACAAGTCAGTGAAGAATTCTTCCGCTGCTTTTACTATCTCATCGAAATTGCTGATGATATTACCATGCTTATCTTTCAGTGCATACATCTTGCCTTGTCCTATGCCAAGCTTTCTTCTTACTGATTTAATGCTGCGTGCATATTTTACGGCTTCCTCAATCTTTCACACGTTATAATTTCGAATACCCCTTACTTTCTTCTTGTTGATCAGTTTTGACAGTTCAGCGAATTCTATCTGATCTCTTGAGTTGGACATTTTCATGTTCTGTCGTTTCTTTATTACGTCCTTTGTTTCTTGGGAGAGCTTACCTACTGGTTGCCTTGGTGCCTTACCTCCTACTTCAATTGCTGCTTGTGAGATCAACCTAGTTACGGTTTCATTCATGACGTCTATGCTGTCTTTATCTTCATTTTCTAAAGCTGCATATTTGTTTGCGAGCACCAGACTGACTGAATTGGTCTGCTTTTACCCTTACTGCCTCTAGGTTGGCCTGTTTCCTCTTGACTAATTTCACTCATTTTTACAATTGAGAGAAATCCTAGACCTCACTAACATATGGTCACTGCACTTTACCTTACCTAACACTTCTACATCCTGCACTATGCTTGGATCGGCAGAGAGTATGAAATCTATTTCCTTCCTTGTTTCTCCATTAGGGATTTTCCAGGTCCACTTCCTGTTGCTGCGCTTCTTGAAGAAGGTATTCATTATGCGGAGCCTATTCCTTTCCGCGAACTCTACTAACATCTACTAGAGCTAGTGTACGAAATAAGACAAGCTCATCACCATGCGATTGAGAAAGGACACGGCATCGTATTTCAGTGGTTGCCGAGCCACTGCAACGACAGCGCCGATGAAGCTGCTCGCTCGGCTCATCGAAAACATCAGCGAGTGCCTATACCACTCTCAAGAACGGACGCTGCGCGGCAACTTCAATCAATTGCTCGCCACATCACACTTCAAAGATGGAATTCACCAGGTTTCAGCAACTCACGCTTGCATTCTCTCGACCTTAAATTGCGACTTCGCCTGCCACCTGGACTCTCCCGTGGTGAAGCAACTTTACTGTGTCGCGTGTGGTTGGGCGTCGCATTTACAAATTCCTATTCATTCCTAATAGGAATGGCTAACAGTGCGGCATGCAATTTGTGCGGCTGCGATGAGACGCTAGAGCACCTTGTGTGTCATTGCCCAGCTTTTGACGCTCAACGACTGATTCTTCAAACTCAACTCAGTATGTTAGATAGCAGAGTGCTGTCAGAGGAAAAGATTCTGGGACCATGGCCTACGCATTCCTGCATGCGAAAGGCCACAAAAGCTCTTCTTCAGTTCTTGAAGGAGACTGGACTATATGAGCGCTTGTGACAGTGGACCTTCCTCTGCGATTGACTGTGTGAATAACTGACTCTTTATGAGTTTTTTTTCGTATTCTCGCTGCTTATCCATTCTTCCCCTTTCCCTCTCCCCAAGCGTAGGGTAGCCAACCGGGCACGTCCTTGGTTAACCTCCCTACCTTTCCCGTCTCGTTTCTCTCTCTCTCTACTAACATCTATCCTCTTGTATTCCTAGAATCGATGCCGTAGTTGCCAATTGCTTGCTCACCAACCTGCTTTTTCCCCACTTTTGTATTGAAGTCGCCCATGACTACAGTATACTGAGTTTGCACCTTTCTCATTGCTAATTTAACATCTTCATAAAACTGTTCTATTTCTTCCTCATCGTGACTAGAGGTTGCCGCGTAGGCTTGTACTACCTTCATTTTGTATCTCCTATTTAGCTTTATTACGACGACTGCTACCTCATTATTGCTGTAGAATTCATCAATGTTGCCCGCTATGTTGTTATGGACTAGAAATCCTACTCCGGATTCTCTCTTATCTGGAAGACCTCTGTAGCAGAGGACGTGGCCGTTAGTCAGCACTGTGTAAGCCTCACCAGTTCTTCTAACCTCACTAAGGCCAATAATATCCCAGGCAATGCCGGATATTTCTTCAAATAGTCCTGCTAAGCTAGCCTCACTCGAGAGGGTGCGCGTGTTGAACGTTGCCAGGTTCAGTTTCCATTGGCGGCCTGTCCGGACCCAGTAATTGACGTGAGTAATTAACTCTCCTTAACGTTAAAAATTATGGGGTTTTACGCGCCAAAACCACGATCTGCATTATGAGGCACGCCAAAGTGGGGGTTTCCGAAATAATTTGGACCACCTGGGATTCCTTGGCGTGCACCTAAATCTAAGTACACGGGTGTTATGGCATTTCGCCCCCAAAGGGACACTAACTGTCCCGAACGCATTCCACGGACCATGGATGCAATACAATCAGGAATTAAATTTGTGAGCGCAGCGCTATATCTCGCACGTTGTCAGGATCATCGAGAAAAACACGAAAACGCGTCATGAAACAGTTATTCACAATGTGGAAAAAGCAAGCATTATTTTATCTGTGACAAACATGTATCAACGTTTAATTTAAGACGGCGGCAAGCTCACAATATACTTTTCGAGCGCGTGACATGTCCATACAAAGGGCATTTGGGGGGTAACAAATCTCAGAAATAAGGCACTTTCGTGCGGTGCTCACTTTTCTTTGTCCGTATCGACGAGGCAGGGTCCGCTTTCCGAGTCAAAGAAGCGACGCCGCGTACTCCGAGGGTCAGCAAGGGTCCTTGGCTAACGCATCGAAGACACAAAACGGAGAGCACGCTCTGCCAGTTTTCAAAGTTGAAAACAAAGGCGGGAACCGACCTGTCCGAGCAACCGGCGCCTCTTCCTGCCGTGAAAGATGTGAAACGGAAAAGATTGAAAGGGCAGGTCGCGAGAGAGAACGGCAAAGGGAGGTTGAGCTTACCCGTCCAAACCAACGCCCTCGCTCATGGCTTTCGTCACGTGATAGTTGGAGGCGTCGAGAGAGAGTGGTTGTGAAGAGGAGGAGGCGCTATGCAGCCAGGGCCGCCGGGCATGGGGGGAGGTAGAAAATTCCAATTTCATCCTCCTTCCATGTCTGCCAGTCGCGGCGCCGTTAGCCAACACCCTGTAGACTATTGACCCTTTTCGCGGAGCAGTTTGCTCTAGAGGAACGAGATGGCGCTTTCGGCGGCGCGCCATACATTGCCTCAGCGAATGCGCGCGAATTCAAAACCATTACTGCTTCTGTGCGATCAGCTGTCGGGAATGCAACTGGGTGTTCCCTAATGGACTGTGCCCAATTCATGCTGCGAAATGTGTAACGCTAAAGGGAAGACGTGTGTGGGAGTTCGCTGCAAAAATAGTGATTCGCATATTAGCGAATGGAATCAACTTGTGCTGCTACATAAGGACTGCCTGTGTTGCTTCCCTTCGCGATGCACGGCTTTCATCGAGTATAAAAAAAAGATGATTCATCCGCCAGCGCTGTATAGCTAACCTTCAAATTTAGAAAGGACTTCAACTCCGGAACGTCGGCACTTAAGAGTGAGTACCGCTCAAGTAGCGCCACTTATTGGCATAGTAAGTTTAATCACACATCCACCACACATCCACCCCTGCTCGCACGCAAACTTACGCCCACCCTATCGCCAACGTATCAATAATAAGTGAATGGGCGCACACTTGAATCAATGTACCGAAGCATGAGTGACGGCGACTATACCGACAAGACACGAATGTTGCAAGCTGAATGTTTCGTGACGGTCCACAGAGTAAGAGAGGGACTAGCGATAATACGTCTTTGCGACGAGCTACCGCAAACTATAGAACATTTACATTCCAAGCTTTGTGCGCAGAAAGAACAAATCTATCGCAGCAGAGCACACCCGCGAGCGATTAGGCTGGAAATAAGTACTGAGGAACCGAGGAACTTTACCGAGTCAGAAACATGACAAGCCGCTGTTTCAAAATGTTTGCCAAATAAATAACGAAGAGCACACTGGTCCGGATTTAATTCATAAGCGGAAAGTTTGGACAGCTTGGAATATATTTCTAGTCCTGCTTTTAGTACAAGCACCGTATGTATACACTGCTCGCGCTGTTTGGACAAGGCGTAATGAGCTCTGAAAGCACTTACACGTTCTCTAAAGCTGTCGCCAAAGCTTCGTGTCGTGCACGCAGTCTACGATACGCGTCGAAACAGGTTTGCTGCGCCGCACGAGCGTCACGCGCTTCCATTGTAAATGGGGAGGCAACGGAGGCAGCTGAGGCAAGCAATGGACGCGTCACCACGTGATCAAACATGGCAGCGCCCACGGGAGCGCCGCGAAAAGGGTCAATAAGGCCAGAAGGCTGCCGCCGTGACGTCACGAAGCGGCGGCGGAGGCTGCTCACCACCACCTGAACGTTAGGGTTGGTAATATCGATGAACGATTAATCGAATAATCGATTAAAAGTATCCCGCAAAACGATTATTCTTCATCGATGTCCACCTTTCATTTAATCGACTTAATCGATTAGGCCGGTTCGATTAATCGTTTTCGAGAGTTCGACAGGAGTGGCACGAGAATTTTGAAATCGTTCCGGAATGACGGCCCACGAGCAGTGCGGCTGAGGTAGAGCGTCTGTCGAATGTCTTTCCGAGTCCATAGTGATGCCAAGCTGAGCGCTTCCCCTCCCCCCCCACCGCACACGCCACCTGCCGCGCGGAGCCGGAGGCTTGAAATGCCCTCGCAATTCAAGGCACACTGTAGCAACCCAGTCGTTGATCGTAGTGCCACTCCCAGTCTACTAAAAATGTTTCGCAGCATGCGCGCCGGCTTAGACCATGTATTTGACATAGCGATGGAGTTGTATATTCTGGCATGCTGGTTGTGTGCCATTCAAGGTAGGTGTCGGTTTCACCTAAACATGCCAGCCAATTGACATTCCTTTGCTCTGTAGAAAAGATTACGTGGTTTAAAATACTAAACCACTGACTTTCTTTTACCCTGTGTACATTGCAATTTCTTGCATATTTCAGTTGAACTTCACCTTTCACTTTTGCTATTTTTCTTAATTCTTTAACTGTACTCTACTGGGATTCACTAGTGCAATGTACCTTAATAAAGCGAAGCTTTATATGTCTATGCTCGGATACAACTTAAGTCTGCAGTGAAGCCCCGCTAGCCGTGAGGCTGTCGGTCCTCCGTTCTTACTTCAATGTTTCCCTGTTACCTAAGTAAGGCGGTAACCCCAAAATAAAATTATAAACGCGTAATTTTATACGTTTTGAGGGAACTATTATCGTAGTAAGTACAACAATTACAGTCGTATCAATTATGACGCCATTTTGAAAACGTCGCATGACGACGATTTTGTTTGCTTCTGTGATTGGCTGGCGGAGTAACACAACTCCGCGCGGTCCGTCTGCCTTTTTTGCCAACTGCTGTTTTTAAAATTGTAGCCTATTATTGGCGAAATCGTATATGGCTAGGCGAAATCGTCTGTGTACACAAAACTATAATCATCAGCATTCGCTCGAGCGTCGTCGTCTTCTTCCGCAGCTGGCTCGTTGGCGCCCCTCGGGTTGCACTCGTGCTCGGCATGCACTCGTGCCACTGCTCCCGCGTTCGTCGTCTGCTTCCATAGCTGGCTGCGTAGCCGCTAATCATTCCAGCGTAGAATTTCACTTCTGTTCTGTCGTCGTAATAGGAGGCCGCGTTTATGGCGCTATGAGCCATTGCTTAAGGGGGTATGAGCCATTCATTGTCTTACGTGACGGACAGATTTAATTTTGTAGCGTGAGCTACACTGGCCGACGTTGAGCAGTTTCGCGTGGCTCCTGGAGAGCCGTGCTGCGCATGCGTGAGGACCAGTGACGTCACACGGCGCACAGCTGGCGCGCCGGGCGTTTGATCGTTTGCGCTGGGCGTTTGCCAGTGTGGTATAGCCATGGAGAAGGAGAGCAAAATTGCTGCTCAGCGGCGCAGAAGAGCGGAGAAGCTTAACTCATCGAATCCCGAAGTAGTTGCCTGACAATTAGCGGTTGAGTGTAGGAAGAACGAACAGATGAAGGCTAAACGTGCTGCGGAGACACTGGTGCAAAGAGAGGAACGTCTAGCAAAGCGGCGTCGCCAGGAGGCTGAGCGACGTGCCCGACCATCTCAGCAGCAGCAACAACAAGGCGCCGTCGATGACGTCAAGGCTCGCCCATTGACTGACTATGCGGTGAAACTTAGCGAAAGCGCCAGTGCGACTCTGGCCTTCGAGACGGACTTGGTAAACAATCCGTTTGGATATGTGTACGACGTGTGTGAAAGACTGTGGCACGTGAAAGACTTGATGCCGCTAAGTTGTGCCATGCATGAAACGTTGAGTTTAGCGGCGCCGCACGAGTGGGGTGAAACCGTGGCGCGGGTTTGTACAACATGCAAGAACGTATACCCTGGCATAGCCGAGCTAAGCCACTGCTAATTTTTTAAGCAATTTGGTTTCGCAGAATCGCAAGCGGCAGTGGCGGGCGAATGCTGCTAACCATGCCACCGAGCAAACTCGAGACATCGAACGCAAGCGACAACGGCGAACTGCAGTTATACCGTCAGTGACGTCGCTCTCTCCGTCGCAGCCGAACGTGTGTGTAACCTCATAATTGAGAAATACTTCAATGAGCCCTAGGGATTAACCCAGTGATAAACACCGGGGCCGCACGTTTCAGCTTCGCTGGTTAACCATCTTCACGGAGTGAAAGGGCTGACGAATTTTTTTCATTCTGGACTAAGTGCCATTTTATAACAGATATTGTTTATCTTGTCAAAAGCCAATAGTGCCAACTATAGTTAGTCTTTAACAAGGCAAAGATTACCTTTATCAAACGTTTATACATTTGTGTTTCAAACTTGGTTCCACCTCTCAAATATTAAAATAGGGTCCTACAAAAGTAGATAACTGTGTTTTAGCCTTCTTGAAAGTGCCCGGTAAAAACTTCGATTAATCGATGAAAAACCCTGCATCGAAAGCGATTAATCGATTAAAGGCTAAAACGATGAACGATTAATCGTTAATCGAATAAAATAATTAATCGACCATCCCTACTGAACGTCGCCCCCGAGGGCTCCGATGTCGCTGCGCATGCGTGAGCTGAGAGAAGGTGAGAAAGGAGAACAACTCTCCTTTGCCAGATGTGACGTCACATTGTTGTTTTTTTGCTTTTTGGAATAGCTACTCTCGAACTCAGACGCTAGGGCTCGCTCCTCGTTCACGCGCGCATTGTGAGCATTCAAGTTTCGTTTTTTGCACTTGCTTAGAAGCTGAAATTGCAGACATTGCGGGGTTGGGCTTGATGACATTTGTTGCTCAGCTGCCGCGACGCATTTGGAGCAAAGGTGAGTGTCGTGCGATTGCCCGTTCTCTAGCTGACACTTGTAAAAACAACCGGTTGCGCATTTCAGCAGTGGCCGATGTGATCTCGAAATTCGAAGGAGCACAAAACGGTTGTCGCAGGTCTCGTAGTGATCGCGGGATAATTTATTCGTTCGTGCCTTCAACAAGTACTATCGCAGATCCTACGCGTTACTCCGATGTAAAACGAACACGGCGGAAGCGTTCACGCGCCAGAAAATGCATGCACTCAACTAGCTCTATCGGTGTATGCCGTCCTTTGGTATATATCTCGTGCGTAGGTCTTTCTTTCTCCATCTCTATGGGATGACTACGCTATGCGCCTCTTATTTACCCATGCAATACATGGCTGCATTCAATTACCTTGCTCACTGCTTGCGCTGACCGCGGTAGGTGCGTCAGAGGCTTTCATTTGTTGCAGTGAGATAACGAAAGCGTATTTCTTTCACTTACAGCTTCTTTAGCAACTCTTTTGAGAGCCGTGGAGTTAAATCGTGCAATGTGTACGTTGTGAGCAAGATGTTAAACAAAACCGCTTTACTGCTGCTGTCGCTTTTACGGGCACCTTCAAAATTAAACATATATGAGCCTACGAATTCAGTTCACCTTAATTCACGTCCGTTGTTCGATCATGTGCGTACCTTTGCAACCGTAATCGACATTGTAAAAACAGCAGGAAGGCAGATGATACAAATACGGTGTCTGCCTTACTTGTCCACACACGTGCTTTTTGAGCAAAACAATCTTGGTTTTTTTTTTTCTTGTAGGATTAGCTTCTAACTGCGGCAGTGACGTTGTGTATTGTCCTCAGGAACGCTTGCCGTGTGCACATTTGTCTAATTTGTTTCACTGTGCTGCTGCTGTCTTTACAGCTTCTGCTTGTTTATTTTGGCCGCACCTTATATTTGTTGTCTTTGTCAACATCTGACCTGTTTCTGCCTTGTTGAAAGCAAGTGGCCACAAGTACTGCTTAGTTTGCTCAGTCTAAACCTTGTATGTATATCTATTTGCTAAGGGCATGCTTCTGCTCTCTTAAAGGTTGCTTTAACTAATAGTGGCTTGAGTCATGTATGACACCAGATAATTATTGTTTAAGAAGGTGGCAAAGCTTGTCCACAGATTTAAAGTATGGAGATGATAAACATTAAAATGTTCCAAGTTGCCACAAAGTATTACATGCACTTAAATTTGCAGTCGCAAAAGACATACTAAAAGTAAATCCACAAAATTTGCTTCGAGGTGTCTTGAGACAATAAATTGTAGAGAAAGAATTATATTGTGAGTTGCCAATGCTTGTCATGAGCTGTAGCCCATTTTTCTATGCAGCCACTGTTGCTTCGTTGTCTGTTGCCATCACGTGCTTGTTACTAACAAGAAGTTGAGCTCCGTGGTTCCCCTGATTTTTGTCGCTCATAAAATGCAAATGTCTCGACATTGGCAGCCTAATGGCACGTACACACTAGCGGAAAAACGCGCGCGGCGCGCCGCTGGCGAGAAAACGCGGCTGCGGCAGAGTGGCCACACCTAATGGCGGCGCGCCGCTGCGGCAGCCACTTGATAACATCGACTTTTCGCCCCTTCTGTTGCGCGCTCTTTTTTTCGTCTGCTGGGCTGCGATTTTGTAGCGATGCCTTATGACTTATTTTGGAATAGTCTTATCATCCACCGCTCACGGCCGGCTGATCCCATTGATAACGCGAGCGGACCGTTGCTCTGACCACTGACAACGCACGATAAGCGCGAGAAGGCATTATTACTTTAAAGGCATCGCTACAAAATACCGGCCCTGATAGATCGGCTACCAAGATCGGTGGTGTGTCCGAGCTTTGGCTGTAGGCGATCGTACTCAACAGGAGTCATGGCAGGAGATGAGGACATCGTTGCCACAGTGTGCATAATCATGCGGGTGTGCTCCGTTCTTTTGCGGCGTCGCCGCGTTCAACAGAGAAAAAGGAGGTGCTGGCGCTACAGAAGCGTGGAAGGACAGGCCAGAGCGTTGTTGCCGCGATTGCGCGCCAGAGACGAAGGCTTCTTCCGAGAGTGAGTCATTGCATTTACTTTAAACGCGGCATGTGCAGTACGTTGCGTGCAATACAGCAGTAAATTTTGTTCTTCAATCGTCATGTCTAGCTTCCTACGCATGCCGCCAAGCACGTTCGACACTCTGCTCGAACACGTACGACCAGTAATCGAACGGCAGGACACGCCATTCAGGTCGGCTATTTCTGCACACGATCGGCTGGCAATGACTGTGAGGTACGTGCACGAGAAAAAAAAAAGTTGTCGCAGTTTCACCTGAAAGGCGAAGCATCAATTGCGATAGCAAGTTTGTAGAGAGCTATACGGAGTAATGATATTAGCTTTATCAGCTGTATAAACTTGGACATGCAGCAGCACCGGCAACACGCAGAACTATTGTCGACGCCTTCGGCGTTTTGCCCGCGTTCGCTCAAAATGCGTGCGGCGTTGGTGACTGTTGCCGGAGCCTCTGATATAAATAGGCACTTGGTGCCGCAGCTAAACGTCGCCTCCCTTCCCTCCCCCTCCCCCACGGCCTCTCGCGCGTCGGAAGAAGGTGCGTTTGCTCTACATATATGGTGATTATAAAGGAGCAAAGAGACGCTTACTTCTGCAGCCCTTAAGCGAGCACGGCGCAGAACGCGCGTTTGTTCTCCGCCGTGCGTTCACTCCCCGTGAAAGCGCGCGCCCCTCGCGCCCTTTCACTCGCACATACAGCGTTCGGCGCGCGGCGACGATTTCATCTCCATTGACGTCATACGGAACCTCACGGCGACGGCGACGCGACGCCGACGGCAGAAATCTGCTTTTGAGTGTCCATATAATTGCTATCGCAATAAAAATACTATGACGCAACACAATTTGTGAGCGGCAACAGAAGTGTGTTGCTGGTACCTTTAATTGATATATAAGTATTACGATTTACAGGCTTCTTGCAAATGGGGATACGTTCAGAAACCTGTCTTTCAATTTCCTCTTGGGGCGATCAACAGCAGGCATGATTGTTAAAGACATGCATTGCTCTGTGGGAAAAACTGCAGCCCATTTACATGAGGTTCCCTGACACCCAACAAGCGTGGAAGAAGGCAAGTAATATTTTTGCACCAACGGTGCATGATAAAGCAACATACACCCAAAAAATAAAAATAAAACAAAAAGAAGAATGACAATATTTCGGTTAATTGATGATAAGCTTGAATTGCTTTAGCGACCTTTTTGGTCAGAGAAATGTGAATTAGTACAGCACATAATATAAAATAGCTTGAAGGAAGTATTCTTTGTTTCATTCCAAGTTGATATTTTTTATCCTAGTTGTGTATATCTTCAATTTTGTTAATACAAAAAAATTATTTACGGATTTCAGATCGCTGCTGAGATGGAGAGTTTTTGGAATTTTCCCAATTGTATTGGCTGCATAGACGGGAAGCATATAACCATTCAATGTCCAGCAAATTCCGGCTCACGAAACTTGAATTATAAGGGAAGCTTCAGCAGTGTCCTGATGGCTACTTGTGATGCAAAATATAGGTAATGTTTCATTCACTGCCCAAAGCATGCTTTTATTTAATTATTTACCCTCAAGGCCAAAGGTATTACATAGAGAAATTAAATTCCCTAGTTTATCTTGGGTGCGTGAAAAGAATAGCATATTGTTAATTTCGCGGAACGAGCGTTCAGAAATTTTGAACCGTATTAAACCTGGTCTCT
Organism: Dermacentor silvarum; assembly: GCF_013339745.2. NCBI lineage: Eukaryota > Metazoa > Arthropoda > Arachnida > Ixodida > Ixodidae > Dermacentor > Dermacentor silvarum. The sequence continues at coordinate 14,394,349 of NC_051162.1, forward strand.
GCGGAGGCCACGCTCAGCACAGCGGAGCGTGGCCTCCGCAATTAGCTCTGAAAATGTTTCTGAAGTTGATCGCGGAGGCTGCAATTACGACGCGCTGTACGCGCTGATTTGACTCGGTGACGATTCAGTTACGTGCTTTGTCTTGCGCGTTGTATTAGTGTGTCAGTTACGTGCTTCGTCTTTCGCGTTGTGCTAGCGTGTGCAGCGTAGTGCAGCTTCCATATGCACGACGGTTGCTCATGGTCATCGACGTTGGTAGTCGTGATGGAGGAGACGTGCCACCAGGCGTCAGCGTGGGTGCATCAACGCCTAAGGGCGCTTTAGCCACAAAACACCAATAGACATTATATATCAATGTGCAATAAACATTACACTACTTCTGTGAAGACACGTTTCACTTTCGTGTTCTATACCGATTCCTATATAAGAGGGATCAACCACATTTTTTTCTTTTTAATGAACAGGTGCATCCCAATGTTGTTTTCAGCCAGTAATTGTTTGTTTCAGAGGAAACAAGAAATATTGCTTGTCGGACACATTCTGTTTTGCTATGTCGCAGAGATGCAGTGGACATGCGGGACAGGCTGGCATCGTACTTTTTGAGTGATGGAAAAGTACCATGGCAAGAAAGTATCGTAACTCGTGCAGGAAAGAAGGTGATTCCCCTTTATCAGACATTTACCTCACTAGGTGGTAACGCGTCACCACGGCTAATGTACCATTTATAAGAGGTTAGTATAGACTGATGTCACCGGGCCTCACGCTGATAAGATCTCTACCGGGTGAGGTGGGGCTTCACCGCAAGATTAGGGAGGTGGCGAAGAAGGCCGACATCATGATAATTATGAAAAATAGCATGTATTCACTGCAGTAGTATGAAGTTCAGTAGTTCTAACTCTAACTGAACCCCCCCCCCCCCCTAAGCGTACAGCTGTTACAATCGGTGGAGTGGTCCCCTCCGAAAGGGTTATTCACTTCTATAGTAGTCTTGTGGTTAGTTGACGTTTGCTTGGGATCGCGCGCATTAAGTTGTCAGTGCCTGCGTGTTCCACGCAGTTTTGTGTCCCCTTGTCAGGTTATGAAGTCGATGACCCCCTCCCCTTCGTGTCCTGCTGGTTACCCGTGTCAGCTCAGGGCGTGGTTGGGGCGATGACGCTTTCTCGGGGATGACGCGATTTACCGCGACATGGGAAAGCGAGCTGGGACGTTTCCTACGCTTAAGAGGTCGAATTCCTGGACCATGCGTGGTAGTTCTTGAATTCCCTTCGAAATAAAGTTTTCTGAAACAACCACAAACAAGAAAAGACACAAATTTTTGAAATCAATTTATTGAAATTGCTCAATTTCGGCTTCGTATAGAAGTTGGTTGATTTTAAACATAACTTCAGATTTCTTCTTTGGTTGCAATGCTCTTAATTTGGAGGCAATCCAATTTGCTGCCTCTGTCGAGTCATCTTGAGATTGCACCTGCTCATTGTTCTGTGCAATTTTTTCTAAAGTTGTGCTGCAACACCCCAGGACCTCTGTAACGCAGTCTTCGAAGTTGCTCTTCTGTTGCTTCCTTCTGCACATAAAAAAAAACGTTTTTGTTAAATGAATCCCATAGTTCCCACTTTTGCAGCTACAGTGACAATTTCTACTACCGATAAGGCGGGACCGCACCAGCTGGTCTCTTCATAGACCTGCAGGAAGAGTTAGAAAATGCAGATGTGGACGCACAGATATGTGAAGACACTTACCCTTGAAAAGATGCACATCTATTCACAGAAACTTCTGGACTGGAGCCTGCTTCATATGTTGATGGACTGGAAAATCTGCAAGAGAAATAACCGTCCCCTTTCAGTTATGCACAAACGTGACGCAAATAAAATTGCGCCAAGTTTGAACACCCGGCCCAGAATGCATAAGCCTTCAATGTGATTGAGCTTGTTGCACTAATAAAGTGGCCTACTTAGCAAATTACGCAACCATAAAGTTTAATGTCTTGCACTTACGGTGCATCCTCTTCTTCAGGTGCCACATGAAACGGAATATCAGGACACCTGCGTTAAATGGAACGATGCTTACAGTTAGCTATGATGTGTTAGTAGCTAAGAAAGATGCCGTTATCACAGTATTATAAAAGTATACTCACATTTCCTGGAAAGTGTCTGCTTCAGGGGTCAAGTTATCGCTGCGCAATTTTTTGTTTTGGTGACCATTTTTTTGCATATACGAAAGCAACAAATATGTGCCTATTCATTTGTCCAAGGCCTGAGTATCCAGCGCTAGATGTTGACGATTCTTGAGGGCCTGCAGAGCCAGCAACCATTGGCCTTGTTTTATAAAAGCGTTATACATTGAAGCAAAGCTGGGAAAGACTCCAGTGCACTATACCTTTCTTCTATAGGAACATTTGTTGACGTCCTGAAAATTTAGGGAATTTTTTTTGTACATACTGCTTCACAGGCTTTCAAGTAATAAAAATAATGAAATTAGCAGAAATGTCAGTTCGAATGTTTACTCGGCAAGCAATAAGAGAAAACACGAACACATTAGTGAGCTCGCAGTGCAAATCAAGAGGAACCTCTACCCCGCGAGCCCCTGTCAGATACAAGGGATACATCGTTTGGTTCGGCATTCAAAGAACACATTTGATGGTTTGTTAAATTTAAAGCAAATGTTCAAATCAGCCAACTGCTTAGAAAAAAGTTTAACTTGGCCGATCAATCATATGCATCCACTTTAAGCGATCTACTAGACAAAGTTCACATAATTATTATGCGAGTTCTTTAACTTCTAAATTGTCCGCTGTATTTCATTTAAATATTTCGTCAATTGTTGTACAATATACAGAACCATAAACAAAAAGTTTGCTTGTTACAGTCAATAGAATACAGTTTTCTCTTTTAACAGAAGTAAACTAAATTACAATTGGTTTAGAGATTGTCTGATTAGAGCATTTCTGCATTTTACACATATCTGAAGACGAGAGAGCACTTGCACTCGAGCTAAATTTAGCATGCAACTTCCATAACTAGACATACGTAACCGGGGCTCTCTCTTCTTTTACCTTTCGGCATAGTGCGTTGTTGTCTTTAGCATGCCGTCAATTATGTCAAAGTGCACCCAGTTTGTCTTTATTTTGCCCGCGTCTCCTCCGGCTCCGCTCTTTTTGTCTCTTTCCGTCTTCAGCACTATCTTCTTCCACCTGTCCCTAATGTTTTTAAATTTCGCGGCTGCTTGTGGTCCTGCAGAAATAACGTTCGTTAGATTGCGCCAGCCAAGTCGCTACTTTGCGAAAGCGTGCGTCGTAAGTTCACTGACCAGTCAGGCTGAATTCCTGTCCAATAATTGTCCACCGGTTCATCTTCGCCTCCGTGTCCATGTACTCAGGGTCCATCTTGTCATATAACAATGGATATTCGCGCACTAACTCCAAAAACCTTTCAATCACGACGTCTCGGTTCATACTCATAATTCGCAAGCCAAGCCAACGAAACAAGCGTGCGAACGGGAGCTGACACGAGCAGATGGTCGTGCGAAACAAGTCTCAGGCTGATACCGGACGTGAGTACGAAACGAGCGGTCGGGCGGGTCCGCATGACACCAGTTTCCCGCGCGCACGTCACGGAAGCGGGCCGCTCTCATTGGTCTCCTTCATCCGCGGCACGCGGCAAACCGCAAAAAATCGATCCAGGAGCGATAGCTGCCGCGGCAAGAAAAACCTGCTTCGCGGCTGCTTTCGCGGCGCGCGTCTTGCCGCCGGCGGCGCGCCGCGCGCGTTTTTCCGCTAGTGTGTACGTGGCATTATTGCCTCAAGGTAGAACACGAGTGTTCATTGGCCAGTTGCCTGCTTTTAAGATAATGTTGTATTTAATGTCAGGGGTTTAAAGGATATTTCACATCTGCCATCATGGCTGTTAGTTCTGCTGCCTAGCACTTCCACGACAAAGTTTGGTACACATGTGCAACTATCCAAGAAAATGGACATTGGGACAACTGCTGATGTAGCTCACTTGGTAGAGCATCGCAAGCGCAAAGCAGAAAATGTGGGTTAAGCTCCAACCGGCAGCAAGTTGTCTCTTAATGCAAAGCATTATGATGATCTATTTTTGAATTTCTTAGTACACCTGCCCAGGTAGCTTCATTAATAATTAGTAATGCTCCTGATGGTGGGTATTGAACACGAGTCTCTAGTGCAGCAGCCCAATTCTTTGCATATTAGGCTACAGATGCATGCATAGCTCGCCAGATTAGCTGCACTGGTTCTCTCGTAGCAGCTAATGCTTTCAGATGTTATGTGACACTCGCAGAGTTTGAGATTCACCCATTTCAGCTCATATGCAACATATAAAGCAGGTGTTGTGTTGCTTGTCTGCTGTTGTGAATACAACACAGTCTTGCTGCCTTGACACGCCACATCATTTGACATCTGGGGGTGAGGTGGCATCTTGCTGTTCCTTGTGGTCAGGCATAGCCAAGACTGGCGGTAGAGTCCGCACACAAAGTTCAAGGTTGAACAATAGAACCAGCACGCCCAATAAATGTGTGTGCAAATTTAGCTCTAAGCATGATTTATGTGATTTATCACAGAAGGGGCTTGGTCCATGGCGAAGCAGAGTGAGCACGAACAACAACAACCGTCTTCTTTCATATCCTTTGTTGGTGCCTGCCTTTGTCGCTACATAGTAACTGATTAGTAATTAGTTTGCTAAGCTATCCATAACTGAGAACTCGATCGACCATAGAAAAAAACATGACTATAGGCTCCTGTGTTTCTTATGTTTAAATCACAATTTGTAGGTATCAAACACAGCATAGCATAAATTATACATTGGGCACTGCAACCCTGTAATGTGCACATTGAGTGCCTTTTCGCGTCTTCTTCAGAGGGTGCTCGAGATTTTTGGTTGGGTTGCCGTAGATGGGGGGGGGGGGGGGGGATGTTAGCTCAGTGAACCTTCCTTCCAAGGCATTTAGTTTATTAAAGTTATGCCGCTATAGATGTGTCCTCATTGTTCATGTTACTTCTGGCAACACCTGAACGTTCTTGTGGCTATGATGCGATGATTCATGACACAAATGGTGCTCAATTCTGATATTGTTGGCATGCTTTTTCACAAATGGTTTTAGTAAGATAATTGCACAGGTGACGCAAAATGAGCCACAGCATATGCTTCACCTCCAGCATGTTCGTGATCACCGATGGCATGTAAAACAGTGATTCAGACCAAGCATCGCAAAGAATGCCTTTCTTTCTTACAGGCTGCTGTGTTTCAGCTAAATCTGCTTTTCCTGTGTCCAGTGGCCTTGTCGCTCAATTAGTGCTTGCCAATTTCCATTACCCTGCAACCCACTAAAAATACGAAATTTTAGACTATGATGCCTCCCCTCTCTCTTCCCTTGTCCTTCTGACCTTTCACTCTTCTGCAAGCTTTTAGATTTCAATGCTTAAATGAATAATACAAAAATTGATGCTACCATATTATGTGATGGCTATCATGATGGCAATAATGTAGGTGAACCTGAAACTAAATGAGAAAATAAAATAGGCATGTGTGAGTAGGTCTGACTGTTCCTGGTTACTGGCTCTATGCTAAATTTGAGGTCTTTGCCTCAAGGAAATGGGTCTTGGATTCTCAGACCCTTTTTGTGATCTTGTGCCTGTATCAGACCTGATATACAGTCACGGAAGTTTTACAAAAAGGAGCGCCTTTTTTTGGGGGAACTGTTTTTATCACAAGTGTGCTAGATAGTGCCAGTTATGCAGTGAACAGGCACAACTGCAGGTACAAACTATAGCATGTACTTTACTTTAAAATAATTTCACATCTAGTTGTGAATTTCACAGGCCACTTCACAACTGCAAGGTGAATCTGATGTAGGCAGTGCCAGGGTCATGGCCCATATTTTGGTGAACGCCAAGAATGCATCCTGTGACTGAAGTTTGAGCATTTGAGCCCACCATTTGGAAGTGCTTTTTATCTGCACTCAGTAAGTGACAGTCAGTGATCCTAGAGGCAAAACTTATTGTTCTGCATTATGCAAATGTTTTTATATTTTCACTAATATACTGTGGTCACTATTACTACGCACTGTTTAAAAGGTGTTGAAAATAAAAAGCTACTTATTTGCCCTAATATAATGTAGAAATGATGATATGTGGTTTTTTGTGGCGCAAGGGCCAGGTATGGCCAAAGAGCGCCATGACTGATAATGCTGTGTTAAGCGCTGATTGATTAGTTGCGATGATAGGATGTAACATGGCTGTAAAGTGGCCTAAAATCAATCGCTATCGTAGAAGCGTAAAATGATATATAGTATAAAATTATGACAGTGATATGTGGAGTGGTCTATGGGTACAGTACGAATGACAAGTGATCATGAGGCTAAAATGCAAGAATATGGAAATAGCACGTATGCCTCCTTAAGGCCTTTGAGCCCAAAGGCTGGGAGGCAGGTGCTTTCTTTAATGCAGCTACCGCAGCAGAAACCTCTGTTAGGAGGCCGTGCTACGGATTTCCTGGGGCTATAACATGAAACCCGTGTACATCTTTTAAAAATTCGAACAAGGATTGGTAATTAAAGAGAGGTTCTATACCTAAGATCATTTGAGGGTGAAGTGGAATTTGCTGTCGTTGTGGTAATGGAAAGTGCTTTTTCCTATTAGCGTTTAATTCAGTGCATTGCAGCAGGACGTGAAGCACGGTAAGTGGCTCACCATATTCATCACACGTGGGTGGATCACCACCGGACAAGAGGTAAGCGTGTGTACTGTATGCGTGTCCTATCCTAAGTCTGCAAAGTGTTACTTCTGTGTGGCGGTTCTTGGATCCGGCGGCCAGTTGCCAAGATACGGTTTGATAACGTGTAGTTTATTTTCTGTTTCTCTATCCCGCAACCGCTGCCAGTAAGCCCTGAGCTTTTTCTTTAGGGCGGGCTTGAGGTCCATTACAGGGACAGTCGTGGTAGAGTTGACAACGTTCGCGTGGACGGATGTGGCTAGCTGGTCAGCCAATACGTTTCCTTCAATCTCTCGGTGCCCCGGCACCCAGCATACCACGATATGTTGCTTGGCCGCATACGTGGTGCATAGTACTGAGTAAAGGGATGCAATTACAGGATTTTTATATTTTTTGACAGTTTTCAAAGCGTTTACGACACTCAAAGAGTCTGTGTATATAACTGCCCTTGGGATATTAAATTCTTTAATGTGTTTAACGGCGGCCAATATCGCGTGGGCCTCTGCTGTGAAAATACTTGTGTTAGGGTGCAGAACACCGGCATCCGAAAATGATGGACCGACCGCTGCATAAGACACGCCGGAATTACACTTCGATGCATCTGTAAAAAATTCAGGAGAGGAGTATTTGTGCTGCAGTTCGAGGAAGTACATTCGGATATGCGCGACAGGTGCGCGCTTTGTAATAGCTACGAAAGATGTGTCACAGTGTATAAGTTGCCACTGCCACGGCAGGGGCCGTATAGCAGGGGGCATAAGGTGGTATTCAAACAGTGGAACCCTTGTTTCTTCAGCTATGTCTGTAACACGCAGTGAGAAAGGCTGTGCCACTCTGGGCCGGATTGCAGAATAGTTGAGAACTGGACAAATCATTTATGGTGGAATACGCGGGCTGCTCACTGTTTGCGTTCACTCTCAGAAAATACATGAAAGACGAATACGTTCTCTGCAGATGAAGTGACCACTCATCCGATTCAACGTAAAGGTTTTCCACTGGGCTTGTTCTAAAGGCGCCTGTGGACAGGCGAATGCCTAAGTGGTGGACAGGGTCCAGCATCTTCAGAGCAGTTGAAGTAGCCGACTGGTAAACTATGGCTCCATAGTCTAGTCGTGTGCGTACGAGGCTTTTGTACAAGTTTATAAGACATTTTCGATCACTACCCCAGGTTGTGCTTGACAGCACCTTTAAGATATTCATTGTTTTCATACATTTGTTTTTAAGATACTTTATGTGCTGTACAAAGGTTAATTTTGCGTCCAAAATTATGCCTAAAATTTATGTTCCCTGTTCACAGGCAGACGCTCACCACGCAACACAATTTCAGGATCAGGGTGCAGGCCTCTTTTTCTAGAGAAAACTAAACAGGTGCTTTTTTGTGGGTTCAGTCTGAACCCGTTCTCATCAGCCCATTTGGAGACCTTGTTGAGACCAAGCTGGACCTGTCGCTCACACATTGCGAGAGAACATGATTGAAATCCGATCTGCACATCGTCAACATATGTTGAATAGAAGATGTTACGTGGTATGTATAGGCGAAGAGAATTCATTTTTACTATAAAGAGCGTGCAGCTGAGCACCCCGCCCTGCGGCACTCCAGTTTCCTGTACAAATTTTTGTGACAACACGTTGCCCACTCGAACACGGAATGCGCGATTAGACAGATAACTTTCGATAACATTGAACAAATTACCGCGTATGCCTAAGTGTGAGAGGTCTCTCAATATCCCAAACCGCCACGTAGTATCATAGGCTTTCTCCATATCAAGGAATACAGATAAGAAAAACTGCTTATGAACAAAAGCTTCACGGATACGTGCCTCGATACGTATGAGGTGGTCACTGGTGGATCGGCCCTCCCGAAATCCGCACTGGTATGGGTCGAGCAATTTGTTTGATTCGAGGAAGTGTAGTAAGCGACAGTTAATCATTTTTTTCAAATACTTTGCAGAGGCAGCTTGTTAACGCTATAGGTCTGTAACTTGATACAGAGGAAGGATCCTTTCCGTGCTTCAGAATTGGAATTATGATAGCCTCCTTCCAAACAGAGGGGATCTCGCCGGAAAACCATATAACGTTGTAAAGGGAAAGGAGGGTTTTTTGTGTTTCGGAGGGTAGTTGTTTCAACATATATATTATGCGGTCTGAACCTGGGGCGGATGTATTACAACAGTTCACTGCTGCCTGCAGTTCTGCTATGCATAATGGTTTGTTGTACGCCTCACTTCCTGCACATTTTCTTTCTAGCTTTTGTTGTTCTATTCGCGTTTTGTAATTTAGGAAGATTTCGGAGTAGTGTGAGGAGCTCGATATGTGTTCAAAATGAGCACCAAGAAAGTTTGCTTGATCTTCCAGGCTTTCTCCGTGGCTGTTTACTAAAGGCAGGGAATACGTTTGTTGCCCGTTAACTTTCTTCACTCTATTACATACTTTCCTTTCGTCTGTGTACGAGTTGATGCTTGATATAAACTTTGCCCAACTCTCTCGTCTTGCTTGTCGGCGCGTTCTCCTTGCCTGCGATTTGACAAGCTTAAAGTTTTCCAGGTTTTCTGCTGTTGGAGAATCGCGAAGCAGCGCCCACGCTTTGTTCTGGTTCCTCCGTGCTTGCCTACATGCATCGTTCCACCAGGGGACACGCCGCTTGGAGCCCATGCCGCTTGCTTGAGTAATACATTTACAGGCAGCGTCAAGTATGAAAGCTGTAAAATATTTAACAGCATCATCTATGGTTAGACCGGACATCTCAGCCCACGTCATGTGAGTAAGAGTTCGGTACCGTTCCCAATCGGCTGAGTCAACCTTCCACCGAGGGACCTGCGGGGGAAGCTGATCTTGTTTCGGCGTACTCAGGATTATCGGGAAGTGGTCACTGCCATACGGGTTATTAAGCACATTCCATTTAAAATACGGTAAAAGCGTCGGCGATAAAATGCTAAGATCTATGGCAGAGTATGACTTGTTAGCCAGGTTAAAATACGTGGGCTCCTTCGTATTCAAGAGACATGCTCCAGAGGAAAAAAAGGAGCTGTTCAATAACGCGACCTCGCGCATCACAGCGTGAATCGCCCCACAAACTACTGTGTGCATTAAAATCACCAAGAATCATATAGGGCTCTGGGAGCTCATCTATTAATGATTGTAAGTCGCGTCTGTGAAGCTGATAGTGTGGGGGTATGTACAAGGAACAGATGGTAATGATTTTGTTTAAAAGTACGGCTCGAACGGCCACTGCCTCAAGGGCCGTTTGGAGCTTCAAATGCTGACACGCCACACTTCTATCAGCAATGATAGCTACACCGCCAGATGACGCAACAGCATCCTCGCGGTCTTTTCGGAAAATCATGTATTGTCGGAGGAAATTGGTATGCTTGGAAGTTAGGTGTGTTTCTTGCACACAGCACTTTAGGATTAAACTTACAGAGAATTTCTTGGACGTCATCTAGGTTTCTTAATAGTCCTCTAGTATTCCACTGTATGATGTTGTCCATGTTGAGAAAAAAATGTGCTGCGTGTCTCAAAAGGGAGGAGTGACTTACTTTACAGAGCCTTTGTTAGGCCCTGTAATTGGTGTTTTGTCTTTTTTGGAGCGGTCAAGAGAACCTCGCCGCTCCTTCGACGCTACCTGCGCCGTTTGGCTTGGACTGGTGTCCATAGCCTCTTGCGAGGCACTGGACACCCGCTCCAGAGAGCGATGTGTGCGTCTCGTAGACTTCATCTCGAGCGATGAAGTCTTCGTCCCCACCGGGCTGGAGGTCGGCAGGACCCCTGTGGCCTCTGCGGTGCCCTGGCTGCTGCCGGAGCTTGTAGAGGCCACTGGTGTGGACAATTTGAGAGATGGCAGGGCAGCGTTGGCTGCTCCCACCTTAGGGGCGGGTGGCGTTAGCCTCGGCACGCTAGGCGTGGTCCGGGCTGCCGCCAGAGGCCGTTGTGGTGCCGCGCCCCGTTGCACCACTTCGGCGAAAGATGTTTTGAGCAAGAATAACGAGGTAATACGTTGTCGTGCTTCACGGAATGTTATGTTCTCCTTCACTTTTACAGTAATTATTTCTTTTTCTTTCTTCCAGGCTGGACAAGCTCTGGAGTATGCAGGGTGACTGCCGTCGCAGTTCGCACAGTGTACCTCGTCATTATTGCAATCGTCAGAAGAGTGACCGGTTGTGCCGCACTATGCGCACATAAGCTGCCCTCTGCAGCTCTCGGATGCGTGACCAAATCTCTGACATTTGAAGCAACGTCGTGGGTTGGGGATATAAGGTCGAACATGAAGTTTTACGTAGCCGGTTTCACGAGTCTCAGGTAAGGCAGTTGAGTTGAAGGTAAGTATTAAATGCTTTGTTGGGATTTCAATGTCATTCCGCCTGAGTTCGATGTGCGCTCACCCCCGCAGGGGCGTCTGCGTCAGCAGGCGTTTGGTGTGTTGCGACACCACGGACCCGAGCACATGAGGGTCGGACCCTCCCACGCTTAACCGTGCGTGGCTTAGCCGTGTCCGGGGAAAAGGGGATCCTGGGGGTTGAGCCGATGCCGGGAGTTTTGGACCTCTATGGCCCCCCGGTGGAGGCAACACACTTCTTTGGCCTCCGCTTCACGTAGACGGCACCCCCGGACTGACCCACCCGGGGGAAATCGGTAGTTGCCTTTTCCTGTCTCTCTCTGCCTCCAGCCTTCGTCTTTCTCTCTCACTTTCCATCTGTCCTGTCTTCTCTTTACTTCGTTTTACTTCCAACCTTCCAGGCAGCAAGGGTTAACCTAGTGTAGTTTATCCAACCTAGGGTCTATTATATTAGGTTATAGCAGTTATGTATAGCTGGCGTCTGCGAGTGTTACTAAAACCTTGTAGCGCCCCTTCGTTGGGCTCGGTGGTGGGTGGCTACCATCGCTGCTGAATAACAAGAAAACAAGTAATGGGTACTCCCTTCCCTTCCCTACCTGATCGCTCTCTCAAGAGAGGGCGCACCGATGTCACGTTTCAGTTCCTAAGCCAAACCAAAGAAAACTTCCCCCGCTTCCATGTACTGCACAGTGAACAACAACAAAAATCAGCTCGAGTAATTTCCCCGTTCCTTATGTCCAAATGCCTTGCAGAAAAGCTTGGCCCAGGCTACAAAGCAACTAAAATGGCAAGTGGAGATCTGCTTCTCGAAATCTGCAGCAAATGCCAACACGATAAATTGACGACTCTTGAGAAAATCGGGGACATTCCCATAACAGTCACGCAGCATAAGTCCATGAACACTGTCCGTGGGGTAGTCTCAGACGACGACTTGATCGACCTTAGTGAAGTGGAATTGCTAGAAGGATGGAAAGAGCACAATGTGATCGATGTGAAAAGAATCAAAATACGCCGTGATGATAAAGAAATACCTACCAAGCACCTGATTCTGACATTTGGCTCGAGCAGACTTCCTGAATACATTGAAACAGGATATATCAAAATACGCGTCAGGCCATATATACCAAACCCACGGAGATGTTTCAAGTGCCAAAGGTACGGCCACGGATCTCTGAGCTGCCGCGGGCGGCTCACCTGTGCTAAGTGCGGTGACCATGACCATCCCGCTGACGACTGTAACAACGAACTCCACTGCGCAAACTGCGACGGTGGGCACCCCTCATACTCTCGTTCTTGCCCTGCTTGGAAAAAGGAAAAAGAAATCATAACACTGAAAATCAAAGAAAACATCTCTTTCAAGGAAGCCCGAAAGCGTTTCTCAATAGTGCAGTGCACTACGTACGCCGATGTGGCACACAAGGGGGCAGTGTCACAACGGTCGAAGGCGACCGCTCGGACCTCACATGTAGGGCCGGCGGCTCCGCCTCCCGCCCCCAAGGCGGACGCGGCAGATGCCGCTCTGCCATCTTCGAAGACGGGCCAGCAGCCTAGTGGCTCGGTGGTCCTAAGCGCCTCTCCTCGTGAGGGGAGGCCTAAAGTACATGTCTCTTCGCGCGCAGCGCGCTCATCCAGTGCCTCCCAGGAGGCAATGGATACAAACGCAAGCATCTCGGCACCTTCGGTGTCGAATGAGCGGCGCAGCTCCCTTGAGCGTGCCGCAAAAGAAAAGCCGAGAATAACAGGACCCGGAAAGAAAAGCATGACATAAATGTAGAACTCTTGGCATGCAAAGTACACCTCTCTATTTTTTGTTGTTATGGCAACGCAGATCCTTAAGTGGAATGCTAGAGGTCTACTGCGTAACCTTGATGACATTAAGGAACTGCTAAAAAAATATAACCTCAAAGTACTCTGTATCCAAGAGACACATCTAAAATCTATCCACACAAACTTCCTGAATTCGTATGTCATTTTTCGTAAAGATCGCGAGAACGCCCTTGCCTCGGCAGGTGGTGTCGCAATCATCACTGTAAACTCCATTGCTAGCCAGCAGTTGATGCTTCAAACCCCTCTCGAGGCAGTTGCCATTCGTGCGATTGTACTTAATAAGCTTGTAACAATCTGCTCCATATATATCCCTCCCGACTATAAACTCAACAGCTTAGAGTTCCAATCTCTCATAAACCAGCTTCCGGAGCCATTTATCCTGCTCGGTGACTTCAACGCACACAATCCGCTATGGGGGGACCCGCGGTGTGATGCGAGGGGCCGCATGATAGAGCAGTTCCTCTTGAACTCGGGTGTATGCCTACTGAACAAAAAAGAGCCGACATTTTATAGCGTGACACACAACAGTTACTCTGCAATAGACCTAGCTATCTGCTCTGCCACACTACTGCCCTGCCTGGAATGGGACGTAATTAAAAACCTATATGGCAGTGATCATTTTCCTATTTGTCTTAAAACATCAGAACAACATGATCTCTTTACACGGACCCCTCGATGGAAACTAGAATGCGCTGATTGGGCAAAATTTCACCAAATGACACAGATGCCTCGAAATGCTCTTAACGATTTTAATATCAACGATGCTGTCACCTTTTTTACCGCTTTTATAACTGACGCCGCATTCGAGTGCATACCACAAACAAACGGGGCTCCAAAAAAGAGGCGTGTTCCATGGTGGAATGAAGATTGTAGGACTGCTCGTAAGAATCAAAATAAGGCTTGGGGCTTGCTACGAAAGTGCCCAACGGCAGAAAATCTCCTAAATTTCAAACACGTGAAGTCGCAAGGCAGGCGAACGCGACGTAGAGCTAAAAAAGAGAGCTGGGAAAAATTCATCTCGAGTATAAATTCCTACATGCAGGAAGCAAAAGTGTGGAACAGACTACGCAAATTATCAAGTCAGCAACCTTTCCTATTGCCGTTGGTAGATGATCAAGGCGACAGCCTTGAAGACCAGGCTAACGCACTTGGGGAACATTTTCAGCATGTATCCAGCTCAGCCAATTATTCAGAGGCATTTGTCAAACACAAAGCAGTAGCGGAAAATAAGGCGTTGAACCATAAATGTAGCCCCAATGAACCTTATAACCTACCATTTAGAACTGCCGAACTCAAAGCTGCCTTGAACACCTGTATGAAATCTGCCCCGGGACCTGATAGAGTCATGTACACAATGATTAAACATCTTCATCCTGACACACAAGTAGCACTACTGTCCCTTTTCAACACCATCTGGGCAGCAGGGTACATTCCAGATTCATGGAAAGAAGCTATTGTGGTACCTATCTTGAAACAAGGAAAAGATCCGTCCTCAGTCGCAAGTTACCGGCCCATAGCATTAACAAGTTGCATCTGCAAGCTATTTGAAAAGATGATTAATCGTCGGCTTTTACATCTCCTTGAAGCAAACAAATTACTCGACCCATACCAATGTGGGTTTAGAGAAGGTCGTTCCACAACCGACCATCTCGTGCGCATTGAAACATGTATTCGTGACGCTTTCGTCCACAAACAATTCTTTCTGGCCGTGTTTCTTGACATCGAAAAAGCATATGACACCACCTGGCGCTACGGTATTTTGAGGGATCTTTCAGAAATGGGCATCTGTGGTAATATGCTTAATATAATTGAAAGTTACCTATCCAATCGTACATTCCGTGTTAGAGTTGGCGATGCCCTGTCCAGGCCATTTATTCAGAAAACTGGTGTACCACAAGGTGGTGTACTTAGTTGCACTCTGTTTATAGTAAAAATGAATTCTTTGCGTGCATACATGCCACGAAATATATTTTATTCTACTTACGTTGATGACGTGCAAATAGGATTCAGGTCCTGTAATCTCGCAGTCTGCGAGCGACAGATTCAACTTGGCCTCAATAAAGTGTCAACATGGGCATTCGAGAATGGATTTAGGTTAAATCCACTGAAAAGTTCCTGCGTTCTATTCTCAAGAAAGAGAGGCCTACTCCCGGATCCTGACATAAAGCTGCATGGACTGCGATTGCCTGTGAACACCGAACAAAAATTTCTAGGCATTATTTTAGACTCCAAACTAAACTTCATTTCACACATAAAACACCTAAAGAACAAATGCCACAAAACAATGAACATCCTTAAAATTCTGTCGCACACAACATGGGGCAGTGACAGAAAGTGCCTCATGGATCTATACAAAAGCCTTATACGCACACGCTTAGAATATGGGGCCATAGTGTATCAGTCTGCCACTCCAAGCGCTCTAAAGATACTGGACCCTGTTCACCATCTAGGTATCCGCCTGGGAACCGGTGCATTCAGGACAAGCCCAATAGAAACTCTTTACGCAGAATCAAATGAGTGGTCACTGCATCTCCAGAGGTCGTACTCCAGTTTCTTGTATTATCTGAAAGTACACTCTAACGAGGAGCACCCCTCTTATTCAGCTATAAATGATATGACTAGTGCCACCCTCTTTAGTAATCGACCTGCAATAAGACAGCCATTTTCACTGCGTTTAAGAAACCTCAGTGAAGAAATGGGTGTTTCAGTCCTTACAACTCCTCTAATGGCTCCAGTAAAGCTGTTGCCACCGTGGCAATGGCAAATCGTTCAATGCGACACATCATTTGTAGATGTAACAAAACACGCCCCAGATGCGCACATACATATGCACTTTCGAGAGCTTCAGTCAAAGTACACCTGCCCAGAGTTTTACACAGATGCGTCAAAGTCACAAGCCAGCGTATCCTACGCGGCTGTTGGCCCATCATTTTCGGAATCCAACGTTCTACATCCTGAAACTAGTATCTTCACGGCAGAGGCCTATGCAATACTGTCAGCTGCTAAACACATTAGAAAAGCAAAGCTCCCAAAGGCCATTATATTCACAGATTCCCTAAGTGTCGTCAAAAAGTTAAAATCACTACGAAAACAGAAAAATCCTGTTATAAACGACCTCTACTCTCTGCTCTGCAATATGTATGCTTCTAACCAACAGGTTGTAATATGTTGGGTGCCTGGGCACAGGTGTATAGAGGGTAACGAGCTTGCAGATAAAATGGCAACTACCACAGCTACAAAACCTAGCAATTCGTCCATACCCATTCCTGCCACAGACTTGAAGCCATTCTTACGCAAAAAACTCCGAAACTATTGGCAACACTTATGGGATCAACAAACATTGAACAAGCTTCATGTAATTAAGCCACATTTAGGGAACTGGCCATCATTAACAAAGTCACGACGATCTGAAGTTCTCTTTTGCCGACTCAGAATAGGGCATACATATGGTACACACTCATACCTTTTAACTGGTGCTGAGCCCCCCCCCCCCCCCCCCTCTGTGGCAGATGTGGTGAAAGGCTGACCGTACTCCACGTCTTGCTGGAGTGCCGGGAAGCAGAAACAGAGCGTAGAAGACACTTTCCTTTAGCATACCAACAACATGTCCCCTTACATCCGACACTGTTTCTTGGCCCAGAACCTCTGTTTGAAACCAAGGCAGTGCTTAACTTTTTAAATGATGTTGTACTGCATGTTATTAGCCCGAGAGATTCGTAGCCCTCCCTCTATCTAGAGGGTATTGCTGCGAGCGTACTGTTTTTGTAGAGCACGTCCCTCCATGCCCTTGATCCCAAGGGTCTCCGTGAGGTGATAGTGCTAAGGGAAGCGACGCATCTTTTTCGTATTATTATTATTATATTTCTTTTTCCTAGAGTATACATCATGGTCATAGCTGGTATCACTCATTATTGACATTATTTTAAATACCTGTACATTTTACGTACCTTGCAGCGAACATTTTAGGCCTCTATACAGCCTCGATACATTTTAAACTTCTCATTCACTGCATCATCGACTTCATCATAGCATTTCTTGGCGCTCTTTGGCCATCCCTGGCCCTTGCGCCAAAAAACCCCATACATCATCATCATCATCATGTGCGCTCACAGAAACAGGGATGTTACCAAAGGCTACGAGGTGTGCGAGTTTGTTGTACTGTTCCTTTTCTTTTAGTTCGAGGAGCAAATCTCCGCTTGCCATCTTTGTTACCTTATAACCGGCTCCAATGGTCTCTTTTAGGCACTTGGCAACAAGAAATGGTGAAATTATTCTAGCTTTTGTAGATGATTGCTCACAATGAAGGACGTGGAATTTCGGGAAAGTTTCTTGGTTTTTTGGCCAGAATAGCGAGGTCGCGTCGGTGCGTACCCTTTTCGAGGCACGATCGGTAGAAAAGGGGTTTGAGGATCCCATGAAAAGAAGTGGTTCATTCGGCAACGGCGTCTGCCACCCACCACGGAGCCCAACAAGGGGACGTGGCAGAACATGTAAACAAGTCTGCACAGCGCCAGCAGTATGCCGTTACTATAACCTAATATGGTATACCCAAGGTAGGACAGCCACACCAGGTTAACCCTTGCCGCCAGGAAAAGTCGAAGTGAATGGAAAGATGAGAGGACAGGAAAGATTAAAAGTGGAAGGGAAAGACGAAGATGAGGGTAGAGAGAGATAGGAAAAGGCGACCACCGATTTCCCCCGGGTGGGTGCCGTCTACGTGAAGCCGAGGCCAAAGGGGTGTGTTGCCTCCGCCAAGGGGCCATAAAGGTCCAAGCACTCAGCATTGGCTCAACTCCCAGGACCCTCTTTTCCCCGGACACGGCCAAGCCACGCACGGTTAAACGTGGGAGGGTCCAACCCTCTTGTGCTCGGGTACGTGGTGGCGCAACTCACCAAACGCCTGCTTGCGCAGACGCCCCTGCGGGGTATAATGTAGAAATAAGCATTCTGCAGTCTGAAAAGTGAAGGAAAAAAACACACAAGAAAAGAAAAAAATCACTGCCCAAGCACTCCATACAGATGGTTAACCAGCAAAACTGAAACGAGCGGCCGCGGTGTTTATGACTGGGTTAATTACGTCTTTGTGTTTCTTAATGAGGTTACACACACGTTCGGCTGCGACGTAGAGAACGACGTCACTTGATGGTGTGTCCGCCATTGTCGCCTGCGTTCGATGTCTCATGTTTGCTTGGCGGTGTGGTTAGGAGCATTTGCCCGCCATTGCCGCTTGCGATTCTTTGAAATTAAATTGCTTCAAAATTGAATCCGTCCGTCACGTAAGACAACGAGCGGCTCATACCTCCTTAAGCAATGGATCATGCGGCCTCCCCATTAAGACGGCACAAGAGAAGTGAAATTCTACGCAGGAATTATGAGCCGCAACGGAGCCAACTGTGGAAGAAGACAACGAACGCGGGAGCAGTGGCATGAGCGAAACCAGTGGGGCGCCAACAAGCCAGCTGCGGAAGAGACGGTGCTCGAGCCAATGCTGATGATGATAGTTATCTGTACACAGGAGACAGACACACGCTTTTTCGTTTCGCTTAGCCATATAAAGCTTCGTTTTAAAATATGGTCGCAAGATTCGCAACCACTTTAGCCAATTATAAAATCATTGAAGTGCACGCAAACAGCCTCTACATTGTGTCTGTGAAAGACACTGCTGCATCTTCCTGTAGCATTATGCACCTTAGCTTTTTGTGTGGAAGCCGCGGTTGTTGTACTGTGCGGCACCGCAATGAACCTTGGTTATGTGAAAAAGCCGCTGTTGCATTACTCTTTACTGTTATGCACGTCAACCTTGTGGCAAAGCCACCACCGTGCTCCGCCACAGAGCATTTTAGGTGTGTGAAAAAGCACTTACTAAATATTGCATGTGCTGGATTTGAGCATTTTTAATGCAAAGAATTATTTCTTCATACCAAGCACTTTGCAGTAGGTTGGTCTTTCCCATTTATAACAAAAATATGTCTAGCAGCGAGTCCAAGCCTGTCTCCCAACATAACAATCCAACGCTCTAACCATTAGGCCGCTTTTGTGCACATACTTTGCGCTCGCCAATGTGTAGCTAGGTGTATGAGGTAGTGGCCCATGCATTATGGTGCGCAATATGTGTCGAAGCAAGTGTGCATGTGTACAAGTTGCTCGTCAAAGTGAGAGCATGTCAGTTTCTCCCATTCTTCCTTTGTGGCAGCACTTTGAGGTATTTTGTTAGACAGCTCCAGCTTTGCGATTCACCCACATTTCCCAGTCCCTTCATTGTAGCAGCTTGCACAACATGGACACTGTGTGACATTGTACTACTTTTGCATTGAGGGTGAAGGTGATATGCGCTCATTGAGTGAAAAATGTTGACAAGAGGTGTATGCACAGAAAAGTATGACATTCATCTTAATACTACATGTAATGATTCTACACTCCTTGTGCCACAGTGACACATGCCCAAATCAGCAGACGGGCCAAGAATGGGCTCATAACCATTTGTGCATACCGCATAAGCCATGTTGTCCACTCGGCAAAACAGTAGCCACCACAGTGTAGGCAGGAAGAGGCAAAGAAACCTTTATGTTACTACCATTGCAAGGAGAGTACGAAGACGAAGGGCCTTCGTACTCAACAACTCTCAACACGCGGTCACCATCGGACGAGAAGGCCGACTCGTCCGAGCGCGTCGAAGCCCCAGCAGAAGGGGAACCACCCCGGGCGGCGGTAGAACAGCGGGGGTGTCAGCCATGCCCCGCTAGTGGGTATCACCCATCAGCGAGGCAGCCGACCGAAGGCCAGCCGCCAAAACCGGCCGGAGGAGAAATAACAGGCTCCCCACGCAAACCGCAGGCACGGCGAGGAGCCTGAGATGCTCAGGGAGGCGTAAAACGTGTAGGTGGTAAAATAATCACACTAACTAGTTAGTGATAATGATATGTGATGTTTAGTGGCGCAAGGGCCAGGTCTGGCCAAAGAGCGCCATGCAAGTGATTATGGATATTTCATTGAACAGTGAAGTGGAAACGATTGAACACGGCTGTATATGGGCCTAAAAGCAGAGTCGCTGTACAGTGCGTAAACATAAATGTAATAAAATTATGGCAATGGCTTTAAAGTGTCCTGTGAGACGTAAAACATGTTTTGAGAGGATGATTTTCTAAAATTTGTAAGTACCAGTGGCACTGCTGCCTCATCAGGAACCTTGTGTGCAAGGCTTTGGAGGCACGTGCCATACAAATGCTAGTATCGCAGCAGTAGCCTCTGTTGAGAGGTCATGCTACGAATTTATCGGGCGTAGAACTTGTAATGAATCAACATCATGCAAGTAGTTTAAAAGTGATTTGCTGTTAAAAAATGAGTCCACATGAAGGAACATTGCTGGATGAAGAGGAACGTTCTGTTTGTAAGCTAGAGGAAAGTGCTTTTTTCTTTCAGCTTCTGATTCGCGGCACTCTACCAGGACATGTAGGACGGTCAGCGTCTCTCCACATTTAACGCAGATGGGAGGTTCAGCACCAGACAGCAAAATAAGAGTGGGTCCCGTAGGTATGGCCTATCCTAAGTCGACAAAGAATTCAGTTCGCCGTATTTTTGTTGTTGGTCGCCAATTACCCAACTGAGGTTTAATTAAATGCAGCTTATTCGACCTTTCAGTGTCCCACATTTGCTGCCAGCATGTCCTAATTTTTCTGCGGAGAAAAGGCTTCAAGTCTGTAACAGGCACAGATATGAAAGTGTTGCTAGATTCCGCTGTAAGAGATGTGGCCATCTGGTCTGCTAGCATGTTCCCTTCGATGCCTCTGTGGCCAGGCACCCAGCAGATAACAATAAGCTGGTTAGATAAGTACGCAGTGCACAGAAGTGAATAAAGATCGTTGAGTACAGGGTTATTGTGTTTGCGGAGTGACTTAAGGACTTTACTACACTCAAAGAGTCAGTGAATACGGTAGCATTGGGTAGATTGGTTTTTCTGATGCATTTAACAGCCACTATTATTGCGTATGCCTCCGCGGAGAAGATACTTGTTTCCGGGTGCAAGACATCAGATTCTGAGAAAGACGGACCAACGGCTGCAAAAGACACGCCTGCATGGGACTTCGATGCGTCAGTATAAAATTCCGGGCATGAGTACTTTAGCTGCAGTTAGAGGAAGTGAATTCGAATGTGTGCCTCTGGAGCGTGCTTTGTAACATGAAGAAACGACGTATCACATTTAATGAGCTGCCACTGCCATGGTGGTAAGAGCTTTGCTGGGGCTTTTAGATGAGGTTCTAAAAGTGGGACACCCATTTCATCACTGAGCTTCCTCACACGCAGTGAGAAGGGCTCCTTTGCTGTAGGTCAGTATACGAAACAGTGTGGTGCAAGTCATATCATTTATGGTAGCGTAACACGGATGTTCAGGGTTTGCGTGTACCTTCAGAAAATATGCAAAGCTAGAGTATGACCTCTGCAAGGTAAGTGGCCACTCATTTGATTCTGCGTATAGGCTTTGTATAGGACTTGTCCTGAAAGCACCTGTGGGCAGGCGGATACCTAAATGATGAATCGGATCTAGCATCTTCAATGCGCACGGTGCGGCAGAGTGGTACACAACGGCACCATAGTCTAAACGTGTACGTACAAGACTTTTGTACAGGTCCAATAGGCACTTCCTGTCGCTACCCCATGTGATTTGGGACAGAAGCTTAAGGAGGTTCATTGTTTTCATGCATTTCGTCCTGAGGTATTTGATGTGGGGTATCAACGTTAGTTTTGAATCCAAGATGATTCCTGGGAATTTATGTTCACTGCTGACAGTGAGTTCATCTCCATTAATAAAAATACTAGGGATTGGCGTTGCGCCTCTCTTCTTGGAGAAAAGCATGCAAGTACTTTTCTGCGTGTTCACTTTAAACCCGTTTTCATCCGCCCATCGAGATAACTTGTTCAAGCCAAGCTGGACCTGGCGTTCGCAGATAGCAAGATTGCAGGATTTAAATCCTATCTGCACATCGTCGACGTATACAGAGTAAAAAACATGGTGCGTGGTATGACTGTATGAAGTGAATTCATTTTTACGACAAAGAGCGTGCAACTAAGCACGCCTCCCTCTGGCACATCGGCCTCAATTGGGTGAATGGTCTAGACAAACTGTTGCCCACTCTTACATGAAACGTGCGGTCAGAGAGATAGCTTTCGATCGCGTTCAACATGTTGCCACGGACACCCACTGCGGAAAGGTCCCGAAGGATATCTAAACGCCATGTCGTATCGTATGCCTTCTCTAGGTCAAGAAATACTGAAAGAAGGAATTGTTTATGTATAAAGGCATCCCTGAGTTGGCCTCGATGCGAACGAGGTGGTCTGTTGTCGATCTACCTTCTCGGAAACCACACTGGAAGGGGTCTAGAATTTTGTTATTTTCCAGGAAACCGATTAGGCGTCGGTTTATCAATTTTTCTAAGAGCTTGCACAGACAGCTTGTTAGAGCTATTGGTCTGTAACTACTGGCTAGAGAGGGATCCTTGCCTTGTTTAAGTATGGGGATAACAATAGCTTCTTTCCAAGTAGATGGAATGTATCCAGCTGCCCATATAGCATTGAAAAGGGATAGAAGCGTATTTAGTGTTTCTGAGTGTAAGTGTTCGATCATTTCATAGATGATGCGATCACTACCTGGCGCCGAGTTGTTGCAACAATTCAAAGATGCATGGATTTCAGCTAAACTGAATGGGCGATTGTACGCTTCATTGCTTCCACATTTACGTTCAATGTGTTGTCGCTCTGCGTGTTCTTTGGATCGCAGGAAAGTGTGCGTGTAGTTTGATGCACTCGAGATTTGTTCAAAGTGCTCACCTAGAAAGTCTGCCTGATTTTCCAGGCTGTCTCCTTGGGTATTTACTAGGGGTAGAGGGTGAGACTGTCGGCCGTTTAGTTTATTTACTCGGTTCCAGACCTTTCTCTCATCAGTGTACGAATTAATGCTGGATACATACTTCTCCCAACTATCTCTCTTAGCTCGTCGACGTGTTCTTCTGCCCTGCGACTTTGCTTGTTTAAAATTAATGAGATTTTCGGCTGTTGGGCAGTCACGTAGCAGCCCCCAAGCTTTGTTTTGTTTTTCCTTGCCTTTTGACATTCGGCATTCCACCACGGAATGCGGCGTTTACTAGACAGTCCATTCGTTTGTTGGATGCATTTTGTGGCAGCGTCTATTATAAAACTAGTTAAGTAAGCCACATCATTGTCGATATTGGTGCCAGAAATGTCCCTGTCTATACGTGTCAGTTCTTTGAATAGTTCCCAGTTCGCAGAGTCAACCTTCCACCGAGAAACATGGGGCGCTTTCATCATGTGTTGTATAATTTATAACTATCGGAAAGTGGTCACTTCCATAAGGATTCTTAATAACGCGCCATTCGAGGTACGGCAGGAGAGTACTGGATACTATGCTTAAGTCAATTGAGGAATAGGTGTTGTGTGCAATGCTATAGTAGGTCGGCTCCTTCTTACTGAGCAAGCATGCACCAGATGAATACAGGAAGTTTTCGATTAAGCGCCCTCTTCCAGCGCAACGGGAGTCTCCCCATAGAGTGTTATGCGCATTTAGATCTCCGGCAACAATGTATGGCTCAGGAAGTTCATCTATGTAATTTTGAAATTCGGTTTTGTGAATTTGATAGGAGGAATGTATACAGAGCTGATTGTAATTAGCTTGTTGAAGCACAGCAACTGCCCCTAGGGGCGTACGAAGTTTTAGTTCTCGACAGGCAACACCTCTATCAACTATAATAGCCGTACCGCCGGATGACACGACTGCATCATGACGATCTTTACGAAAAATATAATTTGTGGAAGAAAATTTGTTTGCGTATGTTTGAGGTGTGTTTCCTGAACACACAGCACCCTGGGACTCTATTTGCGAATGAGTTCTTTAACGTCATCAAGATTGTGAATAAGGCCCCTGATGTTCCATTCAACTGTATCTGTGATCCTCACTCTGCCTCGCTTACCTCCTCTCTTGAAGCTATTCAAAACCGAGCCGCCCGTTTCATCCTTTCTAATTACTCTCGCACCGCAAGTGTTACTGCTATGAAAATTTTCCTGGACCTTCCTGACCTTGCGACACGAAGAAAAATGGCGCGGCTTGGGCTATTCCACAAAATATACTATACCAATCATCACCTCAAGAATACTCTACTCGCTGCTCCTCATTATATTTTAGCACGCACCGATCACAACTTCAAGGTCCACGTCCCAAGTTTACGTACAAACCTACACGCTTATTCCTTCATTCCAAGGACATCGACCAGCTGGAACCGCCCCCCCCCCCCCTCCGTTGTCAGCATCCCCGTTCCATCATCTTTCAAAACCGCGATTTCCAATTATTGTATTGAGACCCACTCCTCTCTGTAACGCCCCACGTGGCATTGAGAGTATTGAAATAAATAAATAATAAATAAATAAATAAACTACTTGCGTCCCCATATGGAAAAGGAGATTGGTGCTGTGTGCTTAGGTGTGCGATACCTTAGATTACAGAGCCCTTCTCAGGCCCCGTAATGCGCAGTTTCTCTTTTTTGGAGCGGTCAAGAGACCCCCGCCGCTCCATAGGCGCTGGATGCGCCGCTTGGCTGGAGGTTGTGTCCATCGCCTCTCCTCAGGCTCTGGGCATCCGCTCTTGCGAGCGGTGTGTTCGTCTTGAGGGTCTCGCCTCAAGAGGTGGGACCCTAGAGGCCACCTGCCCGGAGGTCGATGGCCCCTTCTGGGATGGCGGAGCAGTGCTAGCTGCAGCCGCCGAGGGGGCAGATGGCTTCACCGTCGGCTCACTACGCGCGGGCCGGACAGCAGCCGGAAGCCGCAGCGACGCTGGCCCCTGACGCGTCACATTGGCAAAGCTGGTTTTTAGGGGCGAAGCTCCTTAGGGTGTGGGTGTCCCTCCGCTGTAGTATGTAGTAGTAGTAGTAGTAGTAGTAGTAGTAGTAGTAGTCGTAGTCTACTTTTATGGGAAAAAGAATTCCGAAAGTTGTGTCCGTAGCGCGGAATCGAACCAGGGACCCCTCGCTTCCGAACGCGCGGCGCTAACCACTACGACACGAAGCGCACATGGACACACGCACCACGATGACAATAAATACGCAACATTAACGAAAGACTGCGCGTTTCAAACGCGTTTGTGCTAGCACGTTACGGCCCGTGTAAGAAGCTGGTGTAAGACGCTGTGGCCTCTCCGCATTACCCCCGTATTCATAAACGCTCCTCGACTTGAACTTGACTTGCCACCGCCTTCAACAACTCTCTCAGCAGTCATGTGATGGCGTCGGCAAACGCGGTGCACGTTCCGGCATGTGTAAACGGCAGCGTAAGACGCTGTGGCCTCTTTTCGGCACTTTTCTAACGCGTTTGTGCTAGAGTCCCCTTAAGCGGGAGATGGTGCAATAATAATGAAGGGCGCTGTTATAAAATAGGAATGACGTCACATATGGCGCGTGTCATTGGTGGAAGTCAATCGTTCGATTTAGTGCGGCGAGACTGGGCGAATTACACGGTAGATTCACGGTTTACCGATGATTCCCTCCGGAGCTTCGCCCACTCATCATCATTCACCCCGTGGATATGCGGTGTTTTTTTGGCAGGTAGGACACCTGCCTTCGTGCCTCTTTAAACGAAATATTTTGTTTAACTTTAATCGTGACAATTTCTTTTTCTTTTTTCCAGGATGGGCAGGACTGCGAGTATGCGGCATGCTCTCCTTCACAGTTTACACAATGTGGAGTATTATTGCACGACTCAGATGTGTGTTCAGAAGCACTGTATTTGGCACAAGTAGTTCGCCCTCGACAGCTCTGGGAGCCATAGCCAAACCTCTTGCATTTGAAACATCGCAGGGGATTAGGGATATACGGCCTGACTCTGATCTTTACGTAGCCTGCCTCGATAGTCTCGGGCAGTACACTTGAGCCGAAGGTTAGAATGAGATGCTTGGTGAGAATTTCTTTTCCGTCACGCCTCATCTTGGTTCTTTTGACATTGATGACATTTTGGTCACTCCATCCCTCTAAGAGTTCTGTCTCACTTAGCTCCATCAAATCATCATCCGAAACAACACCACGACTGGTGTTCATAGTGCGGTGTGGGGTCACAGTGACAGGAAAGTCTCCAATTGATACGAGGGTCTGCAGTTTCTCATGTTGTTTGATATCTCGGAGTTCAAGAAGGTCGCCGCTAGCCAATTTCGTAGCTTTGTAGCCGGCCCCTACTGTCTCTGTCAGGCATTTTGAAACGAGAAAAGGTGAGATCGTTCTCACCGCCTTTTCGGGTTTTTCACAATGGATTACGTGGAATCGAGGGAAATTTTCGGTTTGCCGGCCAAAAAATTTGAATACGTCTTCGGTGCGCCCCCGCTTAAGGGGGCGATCGGGTAATGCGGGGAAAGAAAAAGCCATAAAAATAATAATTTTTCGGCAGGAACGCCAGCCGCCCACCACGGAGCCCAACAAGAGGACAATGTAGGACCTGCAAACACAAGTCCCACAAACGTCAGCTGTACGTTCCCGCTATAACCAAATACGTATAACCAAGAGTGGTTATAACACACAAGGTTAACCCTCGCCGCCAGGAATGCTGGAAGTAAATGGAAAAGAAAAGAAGACATGATAGATTGAGAGTGAGAGAGAAAGACAAAGATT
Organism: Dermacentor silvarum; assembly: GCF_013339745.2. NCBI lineage: Eukaryota > Metazoa > Arthropoda > Arachnida > Ixodida > Ixodidae > Dermacentor > Dermacentor silvarum. The sequence goes on from NC_051162.1 coordinate 14,420,886, forward strand.
GAAGAGAAGGACAGGAAAAGGCGACTACCGATTTCCCCAGGGTGGGTCAGCCCGGGGGTGCCGTCTACATGAAGCAGAGGCCAAAGGAGTGTGTTGCCTCTGCCGAGGGGCCATAAAGGTCCGAACACCCGGCTTCGGCTCAACTCCCAGGATCCCCTTTTCCCCAGACACGGCTAAGCCGCGCACGGTTAGACGCGGGAGGGTCCGACCCTCGTGTGCTCGGGTCCGTGGTGTCGCAACACACCAAACGCCTGCTTGCGCAGACGCCCCTGCGGGGCTAACTAGTTAGTGATGTGGGCTATGGCAAATGGGTTTCGTTAAAAACGTATGATGTAAGACCTATAACAGTGATATTAGGGCTTGAAGAGAGCCCTTGAATACAAGGCCTGTTAATCACATGCTAAAATTACCTGGCCAAATGATTTTCAGGGTGTTTACTTCATTTAAGAATTCTAAAACTGTTTTCAGGTTAAAAAGCGGTTCATAACTAAGAAAATATGATTGGTCAAGAGGTATGTTTTCGCGACATGCGGAAGGGAAATACCTTTTCCTCTCTGCTTCCATTGCAGGGCACTGAATAAGAACATGGACAACTGTCAGAATATTGCCGCACTTACTACAACAAATCGGAGGATCATTCCCAGTCAAGAGGTAAGAGTGAGTACTGTAAGTGTGTCCTATTCTTAATCGACAAACAAGTACTTCCTTATATCGTGCCGTTTTCCCAGTTATACAGTTTCCTAGTTTTGGTTTTATCATGTGTAGCTTATTTAGTACCTGGGTATCCCACTCTCCTTGCCAATGCTTCCTCAGCTTACGGCGTAGAAAAGACTTTAGGTCTGTGACAGGGATGGGGATATTTGCGTCTGTATCGCTAAAGGTTACTGACGTAGCATTTTTGTCAGCAGCTTCATTGCCTTTTATACCTTTGTGGCCAGGTACCCAGCATACGACAATCATTTGGTTGCACATATATGCGGAGCACAACAAACTGAACAGTTCATTAATGACGGAGTTCTTGTGTTTCCGTAGACTGCTTAGGGCTTTGACTACACTTAATGAGTCTGTGAAGACAATAGCCCTAGCGACATTTGTGAGCCTTGTGTGTTGAAAAGCCGAGAGTATAGCGTATGCTGCTGCTGTAAAGATAGATGTGTGTGGATTTAGTGCCCCAGATGTACAAAATGAGTCTCCGAGAGCGGCGTAAGAAATGCCAGCAGTGGACTTCGAAGCATCTGTGTAGAATTCTGCGCAGGAGTACTTCTCCTGGAGTTCAAGAAAATGGGAATGTATATGTGCCTCTGGTGCTTGTTTGGGTATTTCTACGAAAGACATGTCACATTGAATAGTCTGCCATTCCCAAGGCGGTGGAAGCAAAGTAGGGGCCATTAGTACATCCTCTAGAAGAGGGACCTTTTTCTGACAGTGCTTCCAACCGAAGAGACAGAGGAAGCCGGATCGCTGGGCGGTTACGGAACAGCCTGACAGTGGACATGTCGCGAATGGATGCTTGATGTCTGATTTAACTTTCAGGGCGTAGGAAAGACTTAAATATGTCCTTTGGAGATCCAGAGACCACTCATTGGACTCAACGTACAGGCTTTCAACAGAACTAGTCCTGAAGGCACCTGTAGCAAGACGGATACCCAAGTGATGAACGGAATCTAGCATCTTCAAAGCACTAGGCGGAGCAGAGTTATAGACAATGGGTTCGTAGTCAAGGCGCGACCGTATGAGACTTTTGTACAAGCGTAAGAGGCACCTCCTGTCACTTCCCCAAGATGTCCGGGACAAGATCTTCAGTAGATTCATTGTCTTCAGGCACTTCGCTTTCAGATATTTCAAGTGAGGGATGAATGTTAATTTAGAGTCTAAAATGAGGCCCAAAAATTTATGTTCATGGCTCACAGGTAGCTGTTGTCGATTAAGATAAATACTGGGGTCAGGTAATATACCTCGCTTGTTCGAGAAGAGAACACACGTGCTTTTTGGTGGGTTTAGTTTAAATCCATTCTCGTCAGCCCAGGTAGATAATTTGTTCAGGCCAAGCTGTACTTGTCCCTCGCAGATAGAAATACTACATGATTTAAAACCTATTTGTACGTCATCCACATATGCAGAATAAAACATTGTACGTGGTATGACAGTTTGGAGCGAGTTCATTTTGACAATAAATAATGTACAGCTCAGCACACCACCTTGTGGTACACCAGCTTGCTGCGTGAATTGTCGAGACAGGACGTTGCCAACCACACGGAATGTGCTATCAGAGAGGTAGCTCCGAATCACATTTAATAAGTTGCCTCGGACTCCCATTCCAGACAGGTCACGGAGAATTCCAAAACGCCAAGTTGTGTTGTATGCCTTCTCCAAGTCTAAAAATACTGATAAGAAAAACTGTTTGTGTACAAAGGCATCGCGGATATTTGTCTCGATGCGGACAAGGTGATCTGTTGTGGATCTACCTTCCCTGAAACCGCACTGTAGAGGATCGAGTTTTTCGTTGCTTTCAAGAAAATGGATGAGGCGCCGGTTAATCATTTTCGCAAAGAGTTTGTATATACAACTTGTCAGAGCTATGGGCCTATAGCTACTGGCCGAGGAAGGGTCCTTGCCTTCTTTGAGAATTGGAATGACGATTGCTTCTTTCCAGGCGGACGGAATGTAGCCGGCAGAGAACGCTGAATTAAAGAGTGATAATAGTGTTTTGTGGGTTTCGGGGTTTAGGTGTTTGATCATCTCGTACAGGACTCTGTCACTTCCTGGAGCGGACTTGTTGCAACCATTTAGTGCAGCCTGAAATTCTGCCATATTAAATGGACGGTTGTAGGGTTCATTTCTATTTCCTTTACGATCCAGAGATAATCGCTCCGCTCGTTGCCGGTATCTCAGAAATGTATCTGAATAGTGGGATGAACAGAAATCTTTTCAAAATGTGCCCCTAGAGAATCAGCTTGGTCAATAAGTGTGTCTGCTTGTGTATTTACTAATGGTAGAGGATGAATTTCGTGGCCTTTTATTTACCCTGTTCCGGGTTTTTCTTTTATCTGTATATGAATTAATGCTAGAGATGTATTTTTTCCAGCTTTCTCTTTTAGCACGGCGGCGCGTTCATCTACCTTCCGACTTATTTTCTTGAAGCTGATTAAATTCTCGGCAGTTGGAGAGTCGCGAAGGTGACTCCAAGCCTTATTTTGATTTTTGCGAGCTTCCTTACACTCCTCATTCCACCAGGGAATTCGTCGTTTAGAGGGCGATCCGTTCGTTTCAGGGGTACATAGTGACGCAGCATATGTTATAAACGCCGTCAAATATGACACTCGATAGGAAACGTACAGATGTCATCCCAGGTCATATATGTCAGCTCTCTGTATCGTTTCCAGTCGGCACCGTCGACTTTCCAACGGGGCGGATGTGGAGCACACTCATCGCCTTTTGTTAATTTTAGGATGATTGGGAAATGGTCACTCCCGTATGGATTTTTGATGACGTTCCATTCTAGATATGGCACAAGTGTACTTGATGCGATACTTAAATCTATGGATGAGTATCTTTTGTGTGCCACACTGTAGAATGTTGGCTCTTTTTTTATTTGACAAGCACGCATCAGTGGAGAAAAGAACATTTTCAATTAAGCGCCATCTTGCATCACAACGAGAATCTCCCCAGAGGGTGTTATGTGCATCTAAATCGCCTACAATGATGTAAGGTTCGGGAAGTTCTGTGATAAAGCTTTGGAATTCTGTTTTGTATAGTTGGTAGCTGGGAGGGATGTATAGAGAGCTAATTGTTACTAGCTTATGAAACAGCAGAGCTCTGATTGCAACAGCCTCAAGGGTAGTTTGCAGCTTGAGATGCTGGCAGGCAACACCTTTATCCACACCACCTGAAGAGGTGAGGGCATCGTTGCGGTCTTTTCGATAGATCGCATATTGTCGGAGAAAGTGTGTGAAGATTTAAGGTGTGTTTCTTGGACACACAGAACCCTTGCATTTAGCTTATGTAGTATTTCCTTAATGTCATCAAGCTTGTGTAATAGACCTCTGACATTCCAGTGTAGTATCTGTGTATCCATTTTGTATGTGTTTTGTGCTTTGTGTCTAAGAGAGATAGACTAAGCTAGCTAACGAGGCCTTTTCAGGCCCCGTGATGGGAGTTTTCCCTTTTCTGCCGGCGCGCTCCACGGAGCTGCGCCGTTCCTTTGGCGTCTGGGACGCCGGACTAGTGTTACTTGCATCCATCGCCTCTTCAGAGGCGTTGGTGACGCCCGCGTAGCGGGCACACTCGGGGGTTTTTGCGGGCCTGTCTGCATGAGCAGTGGCCCTGGGACCGGCAGGCACAGAGGTCTGCTGGCACTTCGTGGCAGGGGGCGGAGCAGTACTGGCTGCTCCTGCCAGGGGGGCTGATGGCGGGACCACCGTCACACTCCGTGTGACGCGGACAGCCGCCGAAGGATGTGGCGCTGCCCCCCGGCGCGTCACATCACTGTAGGACGGATTCGACTGTTTGTGCGCAGAAAAACGCTTGCGCGCTTCTGGGAAGGAAATGTTTAGTTTGACCTTGAGTTGAATTATTTCTTTCTCTTTTTTCCATGACGGGCACGATTGGTCTCCGTCACAGTTTGCATAGTGGGTTGTGGAAGTACAGATGTCTGAGGTGTGTTCTTTGGATGCACATTTTGCACAAGTAGCGTGCCCTCGGCAGCTCTGAGATCCATGCCCAAAACGCTGACACTTGAAGCATCGACGCGGATTGGGAATATACGGTCGTACGCGAAGTTTACAATATCCGGTCTCTATTGAATCAGGGAGGTCACTTGTTCCAAATGTAATTATTACATGCTTTGTGGGAATTTCCTTGTCGTCGCGCCTTAATTCGTTGCACCTTTACCACGTTCTGGTCTTGCCATCCATCCAACAGCTCGCTTTCACTTAGTTCAAGGAGGTCGTCATGAGAAATGACACCTCGCAGTGTTCATTGATCTGTGGGGGCCCACAGAGACAGGGATATCACCAAATGCAATACGTTTTGTCAGCTTGTTGTATTGAAGCTTGTCACGTACTTCCAGAAGAAGGTCGCCGCTTCCCATTTTAGTCACTTTGTAACCCGAGCCGATTGCCTCTGTCAGACTTTTTGCGACAACAAATGGTGATATCGTACGGACTGTCTTAGTTTCATGTTGAAAGATGTTGAAACTTTCATCGGTGCGCACCCTCTTCAGGGAGCGATCAGGTAGTGAGGGGAAATTTTAAGCCATATATAGCAATACTGTATTCGGTAGGAATGTCCGCCGCCCACCTCAGAGCCCAACCTGGGGACATGACAGGAATAGAAATATTCTACCAAGCGTACGCCAGAGGTACATTCCCACTATAACCTAATATATATATATATATATATATATATATATATATATATATATATATACCCGAGATTGGATATATTACACAAGGTTAACCCTTGCCGCCTGGAAAATAGGAAGTTAAAAGAAATGAATAGAAGACAGGAAAGATGGACATGTGAGAAGGAAAGACGAAGATTGGAGACAGAAGGAGAGGAAAAGGCGACTACCGATTTCCCCTGGGTGGGTCAGCCCGGGGGTGCCGTCTACGTGAAGCAGAGGCCAAATAGGTGTGTTGCCTCCGCCGGGGGGCATAAAGGTCCAAACACCCGGCATTGGCTCAACCCCCAGGAACCTCTTTTCCCTGGACACGGCTAAGACGCGCACGGCTACACGCGGGAGGGTCCAACCCTCGTGCGCTCGGGTCCGTGGTGGCGCAACTCACCAAACGCCTGCTTGCGCAGACGCCCCTGCGGGGTGCTGTTCCTGATTTACATTAATAGCATAGTTGATGGTGTTACCTCTCCCATTAAGTTATTCATTCGCAGATTATGTAGTGTTTAGGGAGATTAAATCACGTAAGGATGCCGAGATTTTGCAAAATGATTTGTGCAGAATATCAACGTGGTGTCAAAATTGGAAAGTGAGTCTAAACGTCCGGAAATGTTGCTGCGTATCGTCCACCGCCAGGATTCGTAAAGTAGATATAACGTACGAAATCAATATTTTGGGCATCTATTGCGACAATTTTAAGTGGGTTAAACCTATAGATATGACCGTGACAAAGGCAGGTAGAATGCTATACTTTATACGCAGAAATTTTAGGCAAGCCTCACAGACCGTGAAACAAACCCTCTATCTCATGTATGTAAGATCTATTCTGGATTATGCTTGTGTAATCTGGGACCCCCATCAGCAATACTTGATCGACAGACTGGAAAAAAATTAAAAATCAAGCAGCCAGATTTGTTAGCAACAACTACAATTCTTTTGCAAGTATCACAGAAATAAAACAAACCTTTGGATGGGGGCCACTAATGGTGAGGTGGCAGAAACTGCGGCTTAAATTTCTTCATATTTATTACAATAGAAAAGCCATTAAGCCCCTTGATTATCTCTTTACACCAACGTACGTCTTAAATAGACGAGATAATTCACAGAAAATATTAGAATACTCCTACCAAACCCAATCTTTTCGTAGTACCTTCTTCGTAAAAACAATACAGGAATGGAACCGACTCCCGGATGATATCGTTAATGAAACTGATAATGAAATCTTTTTTTCTTCCCTGTAACAACGCCCACAATACCACTGGCAATAGGAATGGTTTGTTGTCCCGATGCGTTTGGGTGTTTAAATGTATGGCTGTGTCACTGTTTATAATTTCTGTAATTCACTGTTATTCCATTTTTTTTCTTACAAGTATCTTGTGCATCGTTGGATTTGTCGTAACTATCATGTCGATTGTTAACTGCATTATGTTATTACCCATGTGTACGTCCCCTACGTAATTCCGTACGGCGATGTAGGTAACGTGTAAATAAATAAATAAAAAGTTAACGAAACGGCCTTTCAATGCTGCCCTGCGATCGCGATATTAAAAGTACTGCAACCTACTTAACAAAGTCCTTGAAGAAGCTAAAAGAAATTATTATACGAACAGGATACATAATGCTGGTAATAACAGCAAAGGTCAATGGAAAACAATTAATTAATTTCTAAAGCAATCATTAAGTGAGCCAGCTATAACTGAATTACAGTCATCGGAGGGTGTTCTTAGAAATGCAGACGGCATTGCGAACGCCTTCAACAACTACTTCTGTGCTAACACTTCCCTCTTGCCGCACGATTACCAGCCAACAATTAGGGAATGTCTTCAGTCATTTTACCTCTTTCCAACAGGCCCAGATGAGGTGGTGGAAATAATTAATCACATGAAAATAACAAGTGCTGGTCTTGATAACATTCAGCCTATTTACCTGAAATGAATCTCTCATGTGATCTCGACCCCATTAGCCTATATCATTAACCTTATGTTTAAAACTGCCATCTTCCCATCGCAGCTTAAAAATGCCAAGATAATTCCAGTCTTTAAAAAAGGCGATAGAACTTCTATTGGTAACTACCGACCTATTGCCATTCTTTCATCGTACAGTAAAATCATAGAGAAGTGTATTGAAAAACGATTATCTAAATATCTAACTATGTTTCGTATTTTATCCACTCAACAATTTGGTTTTCGTGCAGGCTATTCAGATTTCGCACTACTCTCGATTACCGATTATATTAAACACGCGCTTGACTCCTGTTGATTGACCTCTCAAGGCATTTGACTCTATAGTTCATAATATACTATTAGCTAAACTTAACTCAATAGGTGTCGTACGTAGGTAGTGCGCAGGAGCTGATTAATAGCTACTTATCTAATACACAGCAAGTTGTTTGTGTCTCTAACATCTTCTCCCCTTTTAAATCTAACGATAAAGGTGTCCCGCAAGTTCCATACTGGGCCCGCTTTTATTCTTAATCTATATTAATGACCTTACCTCGATTTTAAGACAGAGTCAACCTTTCTTGTACGCAGATGATACAACTATAGTTACGAAAGACAAGTCCATCGATGCGCTAACTAATAAAGTGTCCTCTGACTTCTATAACATTCAGAACTGGTGCACAGCTAATGGTTTAACGATTAATACCAATAAAACACAGTTCATTGTCTTCCATTCTAGTCATAGCGCTCTTTCACCTACACCCGCTATTACATCAACAGCCACAGCCATCTTAGTACTACTAAGTGCACATTTTAGGGAGTAGTGCTAGATGCTCATCTGAAGTATCTGAAGTACCATCATCACATTTCACTTATAAGGCAGAGGATTGCTCATGGTATCAGAACATTAATTAAAGCACGACCATTCTTCAACTTGCAGACTTTGCTTTAAACTGTACTACGCCGTCATCCACAGTCATTACGTACTGTATCGCGTCATGGGCGAATACCTATCCATCTCACATCCTTCCATTTCAACGTCTCCAAAACCAAGTCATTCGCATCCTAACATTCAGTTCACCGGACAGCTGCGCGTCCCCACTTTTTCAGCAACATAGTGTACTAACAGTGTGTCATTTATTCAAATATAATTTGGGGATTCTTGTATTTAGGTGTTATAACGGTACCATAACAGCCAACGTTTTGGACAAATTTCAATTGTTAAACTCTAATCCTGCCAGGTTTACCTCAAACAACTTTTTTACTTTTCCACATGCACGCACTAACTACCGCAAACATACTATCATCATTGCAGCTATTCAATTTTGGAATTTAATACCACTAAGCACTAAACAATTCTCATTAGCAGCTTTTAAAAAAGAACCTAAACATCTTATCTCGCAATCATAACTCATCTGTATATCTATATCGGCGTTCTCTTACCTTTAGAGGTATTATTGTGTCCGTTATTTTCACATTTATTACTCATGAACATTGCAGTTGTTTCAATAGCTATATATCATTAATTAACGTCACTTTTTTCCCGATCCTACTGCCATTTTTATTGTATGTTTCGTTCTTTTCATAGCTATGTATAATTACCGAACGTTGTTTTGTTACCATTTTTAGTGGCATTTTTTATTGGAGGGTTGCGTTGTTTTTATTACTATTGTAGTGGGGAAGAGAGTCCGCAGCCATTGAGAGCGTCGGTCGCTGTCTCGCACTCTCTGTGAGACGCGTGAGGGGGTTTATTCACAAAGCAGTTAGGGCTACACAACAGCCTTGGCTCAATAGCGTCGGTCGCTGTCTCGCGCTCTCCGGGCTGCTGGACTTCGTCCTCCTCTCTCAATGGCTGCGGACTCTCTTACCCACTACACTATCAATAATTACTTAATGCTTTTTTAGTTTTCATTTTGTTGTACTTATCAACATGTGATTTTCTGACAGGAGGTCCCCTTTCAGCCTTGTGCTATGGGACCTCCTGTATATTGTCACGTAGTAGTGACGCTGAAGTAAACAGTCGTAAAACTGTGTATGACGAAACTTATTCTTTATTGGGCGAACCTGTGTCTGCAAAAGCAAGCTACGCTCGAAAAGCACAACGAAAGCGGCGAACACAGTCGGCGATCGTCGAAATCTGATCAGCGGCGAAACGCGTCGGCTTTTATACATGAGTCATCGGATGTTCCACACTATTTATTCCCTGGTGCCCGCGTGCCTTCCAGAAAGTTCTATACAATTCGCTTCGGTCATACAATCAGATAACATAAGCGTCGGTGAAGACAGGCAACGGAAAGAAGCATTGATAACGTTCTAGAAACTTCCGATACAGGCGCGCCCTGGCCGAGCGATTACGTTTAACATTTGTTAGCCGGTGGAAATCGGCCACCGGTGAAAGATAAACATGTATACGTGTCAATATACTAACCCCAATGCGTGTATATTTTTGCGACAAATAAATATTTTTGATTTCATTTGAATGAGAGATGGGCATCTATTCTGGTGCTAAAACCTAAAACACTCCCTCGATGTCGTTGGCATACTTGTTTAGGTACCTTGCACAAACAGTAGGCTGTTCGATTCTAGCGATGTCCGTCGTTTCGTCAGGAGGTATGGAGAAACAGCATGCTTTTGGATCTAGGCTTTCTTTGATAATTTCACTACAAATTTCTATAATTTCGTTTTGTGCATCTGGGCTTAAATACGAGGCATTTCTGGGGCAACTTTCCAAATGGTTCTTCGGATATGTATCTCCACAATCAGCTCGCATGCAAAGAAGCGCTCTGAAAATACGTGTATTTTCAGCGGGGGCTATGCTTAAATCCATAGGGCCACTGCATGTCCCTGTGGCCACGGAGAGCCAGACCTTGTCGCCCGCAAAAAAAAAAAGGCCTCAATAATAGGCCGTTTACTTTTTCTGTTTTCTCATATTTTACTTTGCCTTCCCTAGTCCAGCTGATCGATCACATTGGGCACGCTTCCTGAAAATGTTTGGAGAAAATTATCAGCTGCTAGCTGACGGTCACGGTGATATTTAGTATTTTCGTTTGTGTGGAAGATTTCGAGCGCGTGCTTCCAGATCTGGAACGGCTTGGACACGAGGGCTCCAGTGCGCGCATGTTGGTCCAAGTTTATAAGAACATTAACCCCATAGTTCCAGAATTGAAAATCTTTTAAAGCACGCCTTTGGAAATGTCAATGCTCCTTTCGCGCCAAAAGTTTACGCGAACTATATACCCATAAAGTTTCGTAATTGAAATCCATGCGCTCCGTAGATTTCGCGGCCGCTGCGCGATGCCGCAACGCGCCCGCTCGCTATTAGGGTGCCTCGATGCCCAGCGCCGCCGTCCAGGGTGGAGACAACCCCGCTGGCGCCGCCATATTGAGTCACACGAGCTGAGACTCAGCTACGCTTGCGTTCATAAAGTGTTACTCGCGGCGCGCTTCCAAGTGCTTTGCCTTGATGAGGATTTTTTTATCGGTGTCCCATCTGCATATCTTTATAACCAATAGCCGTTAACTCGTCGAAGGTCGAAGACGTAAATGTATGGCGCCGGGAACATGCCCCAAGTTGCCTAATTCAATCACATTTAATATGCCGTGTGTATGTTTAAAATACGCACTATTTTTTGCGCTTCGATGCTTGGTATATAAGGTTTGCGATCCCCTGTGTGTGGAAGTTTTTCTTTTTCGCTGTTGTATTTTGGTTTACACGTCACGCCTCCTTTACCGTAGCCAGCCACTCGCGCACGGCGGTTAGTTTCCCTTGCGTTGCGCGTGCTATTCGCGTTCGTTGCAATTATTTGACGATATCTACGCGCAATTTTTCTTTTTTTGCCCACAAAACTGTGTGCTGACAGGATTAAGCTGGTGTAAGAATAACTGCGATGTGAAAATAAGGTTTAGTTAGTGCTGTAGAGAAAAATGTAACGTAACTTGTCTGTGTCAATCTTGCGTAGTACACACAAGAAATAAAACGATGCACAAAATACATTTACGTATAATGTCTAGTACAATCAATCATGACAGAGATATGTACATGAAAAATTATATGTACTGTCTGGCGCCTGAAGGTTATGTTGAAAGACGAGTTAAAAAATTAATTCGCAAGGTAGGCTCGACACACAATTCGGGATATAGAGTTTTTTTTTATTTATTCATTACATGGGGGGGGGGGGTTCAAGTGAGTACATCAACCTTATTACACACAATATAAATCGAAAACAAGAATGCAAACAAGAAAACGCAACCGCGGGTAATATTAATCAAGATATCCAGCCAGAATACATACATCAGCTGCCATCGAATACGTCGCATCAGCCAAACACATCGATGGCGAGTACAGAACATTTCATAAATAACCATTAGAACACTGATAACTACATTGAAAAAATAAACAACACTGCATACATATCACGTACAAAAACCGTAAATGAAACTAAGACAGTCAAATACAGATTAGCAATGTTTTTCACTTCGAAAATATAGTCCATGATGATGTAGGGCTGTTGACTTTAACAGACGGCGCCCATCCTGTCGATTTCCCTCGTACTGGTCCTCTTCAAAGTGTTTCTAAGTACAGGTAAAACAACAAAAGTGATTATTGATATGAAAAGTTGCCTTGTAAATACAGAGAACCCATTACAGTGCTTAAAAATAAATTTTAGCAGAAGCAATGCTGTATTACCTCGCTTCACACGTTTCGAAGAAATGCACAGGCTACAACAGACACCATGCCAGAAAGCGCCTAAACATTTTGGTCCCATGATGCCCCTTAACTCTACTACACCTGGGCATACCGTGCACAGGCATTTAAAGACCGTCACAGTACCCACTACGATCGGGAATGAGCACGAATGACCATCGGCTTACGATCACCACGCTACAAATATGTACAAGTCTAAAAAATCAGCTATGTAACGTAACACCCTGAGGTCCGCAAGATATCTCCTGAGAAATCAGAGAAAATCACAATGTTTCGCTTACAACGTACAAAACAGCCGCTCTCCCCAGACGAAGCACTGCGTTCTTTAGTCCCAAATAACCAGTACCGAAAAAAGAAAAAAAAAAAGAAACAAGAGACACACACGATGTGTGCTTCCCGTGAAAAAGGAAAATAGGTGGCTTACGTGACGATTCGTAGCTAATTTAAGACTATTTCGCGGCTAAGCATCTTCGTCAGTCCTTAAAATAAGGGTACAGACTGCGCCCATCAAAACGAAAAAAGCCTATGCGACGCGCGCTCGCAAACCAGACAGCATCGGTGCAGTGCTTACTTAGTTCGTGAGCGAACGTAGGTACGTGAGCGAGGATCAGAGAATACTTTCTTATTTAAATGAAAAACACGGTGCGGTAGTCTAAACATTCTTGACACTTACCTCGCAAATGCAGGGGTTATCCGTTGCCTTCCAGTGATCGCGCTTTACTTGGACTTCCCATCTCTTCCGTCACTCTGGGTCCCTGGGGAAGCGAAAACAACGCAGTCCTTTACGCGTCGATCCGGCGCACTTGGGAACACAACAGCCCGTCATGTCTACTCGATGCACTTGACAAGCTTGTCAATCATGCGGCTGAACACTGTCCAGCAAGTAGAAGCGTCAGCCAAGCATCCGCGCCCACTCTGTCTCGAACTAAGCACCGGCACCTAGCAATCGCAACCGCTCGCTGTGACTCAAGATGGCGTCGCAGCGAGAAAGCGGCGGCGCGGAGGCGGTCAAAGGATGGCACCACCCTGAACGGCGGCGCTGGCATCGAGGCACCCTAGCTCGCTATCGAAAAGTCCTTGAAAGTTTGCAAGTCAAAGCAAACCACCTTACAAGTCGTAGTTTGCTGCATTTACCTGTCAATAACACAATCCACGTTGTTCCTATATTTGCTATCGAGTCCTTTCACGCTTTTGAGATATCGCTGTATCATTTATTTATTTATTATGTTTATTTATTTGGGCATCTGATAATTTTAACTCTATATTCCTTTTCGAAACAAGAAAGGGTGGGATCATTCTCACCGTCTTTTCGGGTTTATCAGAATGGATCCCATGAAGTCGGGGGAAGTTTTGCAATCTGTGGCAGTGGAACTTAAAAATATCTTCGGTGCGCCCTCGTTTGTGAGGGCGATCAGGGGAGTCGGGGGAATGTCGAAAAAGCCATAAAGGTAACGATGATTTCGCTAACTATGCCAGCCGCCCACCACCGAGCCCAATAAGGGGACGCTACGAGACCCGAAGGAGACGCAGACGCCAGCTGTACCTGGCCACTATAACCTAATAGGCCCAAGCATGGATAAATTACACCAGGTTAACCCTTGCTGGCTGGAAAATTGGATGTAAAACAAATTGAAGAGAAGACAAGAGAGATGGAACGTGAGAAAGAAAGACGAAGGTTGGAGGGAGACAGAGACAGGAAAAGGCAACTACCGATTTCCCCCGGGTGGGTCAGTCCGGGGGTGTCGTCTACGTGAAGCAGAGGCCAAAGAGGTGTTTTGCCTCCGCCGGGAGCCATAAAGGTCGAAACACACGGCTTCGGCTCAACCTCCAGGATCCCCTTTGCCCCGGACACGGCGCACGGTTAGACGCGTACCCGAGCACACGAGGGTCCAACACTCGTGTGCTCGCGTACGTGGTGTCGCAACACACCAAACGCCTGCTCACGCAGACGACCCTGTTCGGAATTTACAAAACAGGAAAGGGAGAATGATAACATACGCTTCACCTGCTTGGTACAGAAGAAATGTTATAATAAAGAAACTGAAAGCAGTTGAAAGACTACGACGAATAATGATATCTAAATCCTTCAAAACAACATCAAACTTCTCACTTAATATTCTATCAAAAAGCCCACCTGTATATTTAACTCTTGAAAAAGAAAACAAACAATATAAAATACTTAACGAAGGAAAAAACTTCACTTGGAACAATACACCATATACTGAAAATCAAATGCGGAAATATGACCACTGGCATAACCACCCATCTAAGAAAATTAGTAAACCTTTTATACAAACTGAGGAGCACATAGATTATAGAATATATTCAGACGGATCAAAGAAAGAACAAGAAACTGGTGCAGCTTTTATATTACTAGACAAAGAAAATAAAATTCAAAGCCAAAGAAAATACAGTTCCAATTACAGTGAAATCCCGTTATAACGAACCTCACATTAACGCTTTTTCAGATTAACGAATATTTACAAAATCCCCTTCCGTATCAATCCATTGGTTCAATGTAAAAATATTTCACTACTACGAATTTCAGAATAACGAATGTTTCAGAATAACGTATCAAATTTTATCACCCTGGTACCTTAAGAGAACCTCAAAATAACGAATTTCTAGCGTAAAAATTACGTGCGGCGGTGTAAATGCCCAGCGCAATATGTGGTACTATCATCATCATCAGAGCTCCTGCTCATTTCTCCATGCGTTGCCCTATGCTAAACGCGCGCTAGCCTGGCTAGCCCTATCGCCATCGCGAGTACCTTGTTTTTCATGTTGTTTTTGCATGCTCGTTGAGCCAGGTTGAGCCTAACCTCGTCGCCTTTGTTCCGTCCATCGGCAACGTCGCACGATTGTCGTATGGCTTTCTCGTTTTAAAGGTTAGAGTGATTCGTTTCTGCGTTCGCGATGAGCTCCGGAAGCAGCGCGAAAAAGAAACGGAGGCAGTTTTTCTTTGAAAGAAAAAGTGGATATTCTTTCTCAAGTGGACGCCGGTAAAAAACAAATCCACATTGCGAACGAGATGGGGGTTGCACCATCAACTGTTGCAACCATCCTGAAGGACCGACAAAAGATCCTCGAGCTGCACCGAGGGTCCCAACTCGCACCGTCAAGAAAACGGCTCCGACTTGGGAACTTCCAAGACGTGGATGCTGCAGTACTGACTTGGTTCAAGGACGCACGTTCCCAAAATGTGCCGGTGTCGGGACCCATGCTGCAGGAAAAAGCCCGGCAATTCGCTGATGCTTTGGACATCACAGGCTTCGAGGCAAGCGCGGGGTGGCTTCATCGTTTCCGTGAAAGGAAAGAAATCACCTGGCAAGTGGTGTCTGGTGAAGAGAAGGCGGCAGACGCAGCAAGCGCTGCTGCATGGAGAGATGAAAAGTTCCGCGAAATCGTTGCTTCATACTCCGAAGATGATATATTCAATGCGGACGAAACGGCGTACTTCTATCATATGCTTCCTGATAAAATCATGCATTTTAAAGGGAACAGCTGCAAAGGCGGCAAGCAGTCCAAAGTCCGGATTTCGGTATTGTTATGCTGCAATGCCACAGGCACCAAGAAGCTGAAACCCTTGGTGATCGGCAAATACAAGAAGCCTCGCTGCATGAGGAACGTTGTTTCATTGCCGTTCGATTATCGGGCTAATTCACGCGCATGGATGACACGAGAGTTGTTCTCTGAGTGGCTACTGAAGGTGGACGATGAGATGAGGAGCGCAGGTAGGAAAATCCTGATTATCGCCGACAACTGCTCGGCGCATCTTGTTAATGTTAGGCTGACAAATGTACAGCTAGAATTCTTGCCTCCGAACTGTACTTCCTTGCTCCAGCCACTGAACCAAGGCATCATAAAAAGCGTCAAGGCCCATTACCGGACACGCCTCGTTCAGCGATTGCTGATAAATCTTCGGATGAAGCTGCCTACCTCCATCAATGTGCTACACGCCACAGAAATGGTTATCTGGGCCTGGTGGAGCGTTACATCAACCACCATCCAGAACTGCTGGAGGAAGGCAGGCTTGGTATCTGAATCTGAACAAGGCAGCGAAGAATCTGGATCTGAATCTGAACAAGGCAGCGAAGAAAGCGACGTGAGTGGCATGTGGCAAGAAGTTGTGGAAAGACTCGCGATGGATGCCTCGGTGACGTTCGAGGACTATGTGCAGTGCGATGACGAAGCCTGCACGTCAGCCGAACTGACGACCGATGACATCGTCAGTGCTGTTCGTGGTGACAACAGCGACGAGGACGCCAATGGCGAAGATGACGCTGAGACCGCGCCCGTTAGCCAACCAGAAGAATCGCTTTCCAACGCCGACATCATGGAATGCGTGCGAAAGATGCGCACTTACCTTGGCAGGTGCAGCAATGCCACCGAAGCAGAGCATAAGAATGTGGACAACTTCGAAGCGTTCGTCCTGCGGCAGTTGAGCGGCACCCGCCAGGCCAAGATCACCGACTTTTTAAAATAAACGTGCGCTCATTCCGGAATACTTCGCGTTTTGTTTCTTTTCACGCTCGTCATAGAATCAAGCGTTTGCGGATGTGTACACAGCAAAGGTAGGCGACTCCTTTTGTTGCATTTACGATTTTTAATGCGAATTTTCGATGTTTTCACTATAACGATATTTCAAAATAACGAACTATTTTCCGCGGTCCCTTCAAATTCGTTGTATCGAGATTTCACTGTACAATGCAGAAGTTCTAGCCATTTTAAAAGCAATAAAACATCACATCATCACAAAACAGTTTAGATATCAACTATCTACAGACAGCTTATCAGCACTTCAAGCTTCAAAAAATCCAAGCAATTCAAATCCAATGACGCGCGCAACAAAAATTATTAGATCAATCAAAGAAATTTAACATACATAAAAGGCCACAGCAGAATATTAGGAAATACATAAACCGTTGAACTAGCAAAAAAAGCCACAAAGGAAGGCAACGAAACATTTATCCCAATTTCAAAAATATTTGTATCAAAACAATTACAAGCAAATTTATATATAGAATGGAACAAAATATGGAATAAAGAAAAAAGAAATAGTTGATGTGTGGTGTTTTATGGCGCAGGGGCCAGGTATGGCCAAAGAGCGCCATGACAAATGGTAATGCTATCGATGTATTATGGATGGCGTGGACAATAAGTTCCTTATGGTAGATGTGACATGGCTGTAAAGGGGCCTAAAACCGTCGCTGTAAATGGTGTAAAACATGTAAGTGGTAAAATAATGACACTGACTAGTTAGTGATGTGTGCTATGGCATTTGGGTTCCGGTAAAAACGTATGATGTGTACTGAAGACGAATGCCCGGCGCTGCAGCCGCATCGCCAGTCATCCAGGAAGCGCGAGCTAAAGATTGGAGGTAACAATGTCGGCCTCGCCGCTCTCGCTGCTTTTTGTGCAAGGCTAAAGGTGACTCCCGAGCCACCCGAGGCGTGGTTCGAGCTGCCGAGGCTGCTGGCTGCGATCCCCTGTGCCCCTGTGCTGTTCGAGTCGTGTTGCGGGGAATTGGTCAAGTATCGGGCGGCTTATTTTTCTTTAGCTTTGTTTAGTACTTTCCTCTTATTGAGTAATTAATCTGATTGTGAGTTCCTAATGTCTCTTTCTTCTCCCGGCCAGAGGTATTTCCTCTGGACGGCTTCACTTCCCAATAATGACATTCCCATAGAGGCTTTATTGCGCAGTGGTATTCACAGCGTTCCAGTGGCCCTGGTGCCGACCAATGGGGGATACATCCGCGTGAAAAATCCAAAGGCGACTCAAGAAGAGCTGCGGAAAGCAACCCCGCACTTCCAAAGCATAATCGATGTTCGACAGTTTGGCAGAGGGGGCATTCTATGCTGTTCGCCGGACCAGACCTGTGTCTCCGACCTTCTGCAGTGTCAAATGTTCGCGAATCACCCGGTGAGGCCTTTTATTCCTCCTCATCTAGCTTGCGTTAAGGGGCTAGTTCGTGGAGTCGATGCGCGAGTCTGTGTGCTTCCGAGGTCCTGGAGATGTTCTCCCCGGCAGGTGCCGTATCAGTCTACCGATGTTCACGCGTTTCTGATAATCAGAGTCCCCACAGAGTCGGTCATTGTCACCTTTGCAGGCACAACTAGGCCGTCAGACATCAAGGCGTGGCGCTTAATATACAGGGTGGAAGCACTTTCTCCCCGCCCAGTACAATGCGTTCAGTGCTGGCGATATGGCCACAGTATTAAGGGATGTAGATCTGATGTTCGGTGCCGCATTTGCGGAGAAGGCCACGATGGAAAAACGTGTTCCTCTCAGAGCGAACGATGCTGTTTGTGTGAAGGTTCCCACCCTGCGGACTGCACGAAATGCCCTGCGAGAGACCAAGAGCTTTAAATTATGCAAATTATACAAAGGAAACGGTGTTCGCGTCGTGAAGCTCATGCTCTTGCCCTAGAAAAATCATGTGGTGATGCTGAAGCTGCTGCTCATCACTCACAAGCTATGGATGCATCTCTTGGTGATGTAGCTGCCGCTGTAGAGAAGGCTATGGCTAAAACCCTTGACAGTTTATTGACGAGCCTTTCAGAGACAATTGGGCAAGTTTTCACTACTCAGTTGTCGCAACTTTTGCATGTTACTGCGCATCCAAATGTTCCTTCTGCAATTGCAGTTTCTGATGAAAATATAAAGAAACACCAATCGGCAGAGGCCTCGCCTCGCAGTTCTGATGACACCGCAGTTCCCGCAATTCCTGTCGAACATGAGGGCTTTAACAGTCACGAGCCTGGTTCAGATACCACTGAGAACATGAATTTAGATGCTCGAACGTGTAAACGTCGTGCTTCTCCAAACTCCCCGAGAGCAACTACCCTCCATAAACTAAAAGCTAAAAAGAATCAAAATGACAGGTTACCAAAGGATGATTTCCTAAAGGATAACATTCTACAGACGGCAGTAAATACTGCCGGAATATCGTCAACATAGGAAGCTTGAAAGTGCTGCAGTGGAACTGTCGTTCCATTTTTACTGCAGCCGCTGATCTGTTATATCTCTGTGAAGAACTTTCTCCTGATTTGATTATTTTGCAAGAAACTTGGTTATCCACAGAAAAGAGTTTTTCATTTAAAGAATTTTCGCAGTTTTCGTCTAGATTGCGCTTCTCGTAGAGGGGGATTAGCATTTTTCATCTCAACAAAAATTTGTCATAGAGCTGAGATTAGTCACCAGTCATTCTCTGCTGAAAGTGAGATTCTAGCATTGGATTTAACGCTTCCTGGATGCGCCCCATTTTCGGTAGTCAATGTTTATTTTCCCACAGGAGTTCTCAATACAGGTTCTCTCGATGCCGTGCTTGCAGCCTGCAGAAAGGATCTAATCATAGCTGGTGACTTTAATTCTCACCACGTATCATGGGGTTATCGGTCCGACTCTTGTGGTAAAAGATTGTTGGATTGGGTTTCGTCAAATAATCTTAACTGTGTAAATTCGAGATATGTATCCGGCAAATCGCGTTCGGTGTTAGACCTAACTTTTTCCAGTTCGGATTGTGCAATTTTCTCCTGGTCTGCTATCACCTCGGCCACAAATAGCGACCATCTTCCAATAATTTTTGAAGTCATGAGACCAATTAATTTGGTCGAAAAGCATGTCCGCACCTATGTTAACTATAGTAAATTTCAAGATTCACTGCGATCAGCTTTAAATAAACAGGTTGGCCTAAATGATGAAGTTAAGGTAGTTCATTTGTGTCAAGTGATAAGTGACAGTTACAAAAAATCCAGCTTCAGTATGCAGTCAACTAAAGGGGGTACTTATTCACCATGGTGGTGAATTCGGACTGTGAACGCGAATATAGAAGAAGGCAGCCTGGAGAAAGTTACTCTATAATCAATGTCCACGTAAGTGGAATGACTATAAATTTGTTGCAACTACATTCAGGCAAACAGTTGACCAAGGGAAAGAAAATTATAACACTAAACATTACAGTTACCTATCGCAGTCTAGTAATAAGAAAGCCCTATTTAGGTCTCTACGGTCTAAAAAGATTGTTTCAGCCCCGATAAATGTAGAGTCTGTTAGCTTAACTTCCACTGAATTGGTACAATCACTGGAGGAGATTGCAAAAGGCTTAGAGCGTCGATTCACATCACTTCGCCCCTATCATATACCGACGCCTGAAACAGCTAATGATTACATAGCAGTCACATTAGAAGAATTAATGAGAGTGTTAAAGATGCTGCCAGCTTCAGCCCCAGGTCCTGATGGCATAACTACAGCAATGATAAAACTATTATTCGAATTATCACCCCAGGATTTGCTTAATCTTATAAATTTTTCAATTAAAAATGCATGGATTCATCCAGACTGGAAGGTTGCCAAAATAATTCCGTTACTCAAAAAACCGGGTGATGGATATACAATAGATAACATTAGACCTATTTCTCTGACCTCAAATCTCGTAAAATTAATCGAGAGAGTTCTGTATGGTCATATCGATAGGTGGATAAGCGAGAACCAAATATTAAGTGATTCTCAAATAGGATTCAGGAGCGGCTGCTCAATTTGGTGTGCTCATGTTGACTTGGAGAGTCGAATTCAACTCACTCGCCGCAACAACCAGTACGCTGCCTAGTCACATTAGACATTGCGAAGGCGTATCACAGTGTCGATCACAGTACCTTAATCAACAGACTCGAAAGTGTGAGTCTCCCACAGTACATTATTGCATGGATTCAAAATTTTCTAAGCGGACGCACATTTTATTGCTATCAAAACGTGTGTCTTCTCACATTTACAAACAGACAAGGGGCGTTCCTGAAGGTGCAGTACTTTCCCCCGTATTATTTAATATTTTACTAAATCACATCCCGACACATCATGACGTACAGGTATACGTATACGCTGATGATATCGCATTTTTCTCAGTATCAAATGACATTCATAGCTTATATAAAACTTTGCAATTGTATTTGAATCAGATTGAAATTTGGCTAAAAGGAATACAAATGTCGCTAAATGTCAGCAAAACTGCAATCATTGGAATCAGTTTTGTGCCATCACTTCAACATCTCGCCTCACGTTCGATGCTTTTGTACTTACTGAAACTAATATTTCTTCCGATAGCATTCCACAGTATTCATTGCCGGGTTACCAAACCTTTTCGTACACGCGTCCAACCAGAAAAGGAGGAGGCTTAACAGTTTTTGTAAGTAACAGATGGGCAGCTTCACAGTTAACTTTTTCCTTTACCCAAGCTGAAGTGATATCGCTGCGCCTGAGCACACCTGTTTTTTCGGTGACTCTGTTAGCGGTTTATCGACCTCCCAGTTTCAATGCGCGGCTTTTCTTATCCGAACTCGATTCCACATTGTCAACCTTATCACTTGAAGAGCAAGTGTGTATCATAAGTGATATCAATATTGACCTTTTGCGTCCCACTGTAGGCTTGGTCGCAGATTACTTAGATAGCCTTTCCAAATGGGGCTTGGAATGCGTCATTTATCAAGCGACTCGTGAAGAATTTTTAGCCGGTAAGCTCACCGTGTCCTGCATTGATCACGTTATCGTTCGCACTCAGAATCTAGCCGTAAAATCCGCTATAGTAGAAACTAAACTTGCTGACCATTACTTCGTTTGCGGCTCATTAAGTTATCCAGATATTGTGACAGCGCCCACAGATTCCAAAAAACTAATTTCAGTGCTTGATTCAAAAAAATTTGATAAGCTGGTGACTCAATATGACTGGACATCCTTTTTAGCAATAGTCTCCTGCTGACCTATATGACAAGCTCGTAGAAGTGTTCCAGAACTTAAAAGAAAGTGCTACCCGAACAATACATATCAAACAGCGTAACGCGGATAACAAGTGGATGTCGTCTGACATACTCGCTGCAATAAAAGAGAAAGACTTACTTTGGGCCCAATGCAAGCGTGCCCCGAATTGTGCAGACCTACGGGTCAAATTTATGCAGTTGAGAAATAAAATTAATGCCATGATCCGCTCCGCAAAGCGAATACATTTCCGAGATAAATTTAAAGCTGCTGGTTACAGTAGTAAGAAAACGTGGTCATTAATTAACAGCTTTAGAGGCGCTAATACGCGAGCTAATATAATGAATTATTTTCCTCCCAGTTTATCCAGCGGCCGACAGAATATTGCTGATGAGTTTAACAACCACTTCTCTCGTGCAATTAGAAACACAAACTTGCATGTAGGCTTGTGCTCTTTGCGTCACAGCATTAGTGAATCGGCATATCTGCCTTCAATTTCTCAGGAAGAGCTCAGATCGATTATTTTCAATTTAAAATGTAATAAATCTCCTGGAATTGACGGTATTTCCATTAATGATTTGCGCAGAACATATGAATACATCCAAGAGGTTTTGCTAGCACTACTCAATCGCATAATATCAAGTGGAGACATTCCTGTAAAACTGAAAACGGCCATAGTTATACCTCTTCATAAAAGCGGTGCGCATAATAAAATTGAAAATTATCGCCCGATTTCAATTCTGCCTTCTATTGCTCAAATACTAGAAAAACACTTATTGTTAACGATGACAAGCTTTCTGGACAAACACAGCATTTTATCCCCGAGTCAGTATGGTTTCCGGCCTGGCAAAGGCACTCAAACCCTTCTGGAAGATTTCTCTGATCAGTTGAATGTAGCTTTCGATAATATTAAAGTTGCTTGTGCACTCCTTCTTGATTGTAGCAAGGCTTTTGATAGTGTTCACCATGGTCTGTTGTTAAATAAGCTTCTTTTGTTAGGATTTCGGGGTGCTTTCTGGTCGTTGTTAGCTAATTACCTTCGGGATAGGCGCCAGGTTGTCTCAGTTGGGCAAGTTCATAGCGCATTCTCCATTATTAATGCTGGAGTTCCGCAGGGATCTATACTCAGCCCATTATTATTTAATATTTTTGTAAATGACCTGTGTAGCATGATACCCGTTTCTCTTTATCAATACGCCGATGACACGATGATCGTAACTTCTGCCAACAGCTACTATGAAGCAACTGCTTCTTTACAGTCTGCTGCCACAAAAGCTATGGACTGGTTTAGAGATAACCTAATTAATATCAATGTATCGAAGACGCAATTAATCTGCTTCCATAATCCTTTGAGGAAGGTAACGCTTGATTATCCTCTTGTTTTGCATTGTTCAGATTGTTTATCTTGTTCTTGCAGACCATTACAGTATTCATCTGTGGTAAAGTATCTTGGTTTATATCTTGATAGCGACCTTTCTTGGAACAGCCACCTTGCTTATGTTTGCAAAAAACTTCGCGCCGTATCATGTCTACTGTACAATATAAGATATTGCATGCCATTATCGGTAAGGAAAACAATAACATACGCTTTAGGCTACAGTCTGCTGCGGTATGGAATAACAATTTACGGGCACTGTGCTGTTCGCTGGCATAACAGAATAAATGCTATACTGCACTCCCTCTTAAAAAACATATCTTATGATCTGAGCCTGAATGCTGACGCAGACCGTTTCAAAATACTTTCAATGCCGAATTTCAATGATCTTTTAATGCAAACGGTTGTTTTAAAACACTTCTGGTCCAGTGAATTCCTAGTTCCGTACACTTCTTCCCGTTGCTTAAGGCCCAGGGATCCCTTTTGGAGGCCACGCTGTTCCACAAGGTACGGCACTAGAGCTCGCGCCCATTACGTTCCAACCTACTTCAATAAATTACCCCCCAGCACCTTCTGTGCAAAAACGAAATACAAGTTAAAGAGACTGCTGAGGCATATCTGTTTGTAAAGGCGTATTTGTTCCTTTTGCTTACCGTTATTGCTTGTGTTCATTCATGTGATTGTGCAATTTTGTTTTGCATGACGATCAGATTGTTGTATGGTTACATATTATCTTATGGTTATTTTTTTTCACACGCATTTCTGTGTGTCTGTGTTTAATTATGCTCAACGGAAATTCTTTCATTGAAACTGTATAACTTTTCTTCTATGCTATACTCGAGTTCGCTGCTTATCTATTAGTGTACCGTGTATGGTTTTGCTGCCTGCCAGGCTCTGCCGCTCAAGCCTTCGAAGGCTTTGGCAGGCCTGTATGAATGTATTGATTTTATTATTGGCAATAAAGGTATTATTATTATTATTATTATTATTATTATTATTATTGTTTTTCCCTTAACTTTTCCTATCCGAATAACACTGTCGTAGGGCCAGGAGATTATTCCGCAGGTGCAATCTTTAAAATATCTGGGAATGATTTCCACAGAAAAGCTTAACTGGAAGACACACACAGAATACATCGCATCTAAATGAGCACGCGCAGTTGGTTTATTACGAAGAGTCAGCAGCAATCGTTTTGGAATGCGCAGGGAGACCTTGCTGATGATTTATTTTATGTATGTCCGCCCCATTTTAGAGTTTGGATGCGCGTTATTTTCTGGAGGCCCTCTTTATAAATTACGCCCTCTGGTTCTTTTAGAACGCGAATCACTACGTCTATGTCTCGGCCTTCCAAAATATGTAGCGAATAATATTCTTTATCATGAAACTCACCTGCCGTCTCTTCAAACTCGTTTTCGTATACTGACAGTCCAAACGTTACTGAACATATATGCTTCTCCCCAGAGACGCTCCTTGTATATGTTTATTAGAGAACCGACTACATTCTTTGAGAATCAATGGTCCAGACTGCATTGTCCCCAGGTAGTTTTTGTGCAGAAACTATTAGAGCCATTAGAAATATCAATCCGTGATGTGGATTTTCAAAATTTCCCTACTGCGACAGTAAGCGTTGAATTCGATGATATATGTCCTAATAACGCTAAACTCCTGCCTATTTGATACCTAAAAAGTTTGCTAGATGACCACCTCGAGAACCTCCAAATAAATGCAGTAATAGCCACAGATGCTTCTGTCAGTGAAGAGAAGGCAGGAGTGGGTATTTTTTCGGCATCATTAAATTGGTCTTTCTCCCTTCGACTACCCGACTTTACGCCAATATTTCAGGCGGAGTTATTAGCGATCATCCTAGCTCTACGAAAACTTCCCACATTACTTCAGCCGTAATCTTAACCGACTCCTTGTCTGTTTGCTCCGCTTTATCAGTGCCCAATTCATCTATCATTCTCCGAGAATTTCATTCATCCATCCCCCAACATTTACGCCTTATCCATCTGGTATGGGTGCCAGGGCACGTGGGGCTCACTTTAAACGAATCTGCAGACGCACTAGCAGCGGCATCTCTTAACGGCCCGGTACTGAGGATCCTATGACCTTCCGCATACGTCACTTCTGCGAGGTTTAAAAAATTTTCTGTCCACGAAGAACAGGCCAAATCATGTGTACTCAATAACACCGATTTTCAGCACCTTAGGTTTCCTTGGCACAGCAGATGGTGTCCAACAAGAAAATTTGAAGTGTTTACTAGAATGCGTTGCTGAATACCAAGGCTTAATTTCCATACCCATAGGTCTGGTTTGGCGCCTTCCCCTCAATGCTTTTATTGCAATGAACCCGAAACTCTGGCGGATCACTGGCGAAACTCTGGATAATTTCTTTATAGAGTGTCGTAGGTTCACCATGCATAGAAAACGACTTCTAGAAGGTCCCCTTCGCCAACTTGGATTGACCATTACGTTACCTATTTATTTATTTATTTATTGTACCTCAAAGGCCCCAGAGATGGGGTATTACATGAGGGATGGGCTTAGTTTAACAAAACAGGGATTCGAGAGCAGCCTTGAAGTGATGTGCGTCGGAGTGGTGCGTGACGTCGGCAGACAGACCGTTCCAGTCTCTTGCGGTTTTCACAAAAAATGATCGTAGATGGGAGGTAGTCTGCGCCGGGGGGAGGATACACAGCTTTTCTGTGGTTAATGCGGCTGGACTGACGATGAGCTGGTAGTATGGCTGAAATCTGGAGTGGTGAATGATAGAATTTGTGAAAAAGACACAGTCGAGAAATATGACGTCGTGATTCTAGATTAGTAAGACCGGCACGGGTTTTGAGTTCAGACACGCTTCAGACACCCTCTCATTCAGACACTCAATCGTAGTCTCTCTTGCATTTGTTATTTGTCTGTTTTTGTTGTGTCTTAATTTAATTGCGTCAGGCAAAGTATCGTTTTTTTAATCAGTATTCCCAGCTTTCAAGTGTGTTTTTTTCATGCCCGTTTCACTATATGTGACGCTCGAGTACAGCGGCCGTTGAATATGAATATGAGCAGTGTGCTTATTGAATGAAGCCAATTGATAGTCATTAGTCCAGCAGTTTTATGGGACAATTGCACGGCTATGTTCAACTGTTGGCGCCTTTGTGCCATCATAGACGATAACATTTCTTGTTTTCCTATCGTAGATATAGGCCACGCACGTCCTCGTTTGAAATTATTTGCATTTATTGTAAAATTTATTGTGCCTATATTTACTACAGTGGAGGCCTAAAACGTTGTTTTGCCTGCCTATTTTTGGCGCCTAAAACGCGCTTTTTAATGCCTAAAGATCCGGCCTCTACTAATAAAGTTTTAGAATAGGGGCCCCTAAAATTTGGGGCCCAAAAAAGCTTTGCGGGTGTTAGCGTTGGGGCAAGCAGGAATGAATAGTTTTGGAATAGGCGTTACGATAAGAAAAGTAATTTAGACTTTCGTGTTCTGGCCTTAATTACAATTTAGAACTTATTCTATTAGCAGCATGCAACTTGTAGCGCTTAGTTTTGAGTAACCAACTTTACGCACCTTCACCCAGCCATGTCAATCCGTGATAAGCCTACGAGCCATAAAATCAACAATTGAATTTGGAATCAGCGGCGTATAATGAATCAATCTTCATTACACATGTTAGTTGAGATAAAGCGATAACCACACTCATTTCTTCTAGCTTACGAAATTCACGCGTTACCACGAATCGAGCCCAGTTTTGTGCTAGGTTAGAGCCGTCGCTTCGAAGGGCGCCGCCATGTTTGTTGACGAAAGCTTTTGGGGTAGCTTTTGGGGGTCCCGCTAAATCGATGAAATGGCGTACCCGACGCAAAACCAAAACACAGTTTCCGTCTTGCGAATGCGCTGTGGCTTCGACGCTATTTCTTTGGGGGCCCCAATACGTTTGAGGCCCCTATTCTAAATCTCTAATAATTTCTGGGGTTTTACGTGCCAAAACCATGATATGATAGGGAGCCACGACGCAGTGGGGAACTCCAGATTAATTTTGGCCACCTCGGGTTCTTTAACGTACACCTAAGTACACGGGTGTTCCTGCATTTCGCCCTGATCGAAATGCAGCCGCCATGGCCGGGAATCAAACCCGCGTCATCGAGCTAGCAGCACGACTCCTCACAAGCTAAGCTAACACGGTGGGTGAACTTCATGTGACGTGGTGCACTGATGTCATCGTGGCAAACATGTTTCGAAATTCGCAGAATGAGTATCTGCATCCACAACGTTACGGACAAACCATCTAGATGTAAAAGCACCAGAAGCCACCTTTGGCTCGGGGTCTTGCTCCCATTCTTTTTTATACGTTCTCGCATACTTGGCCCACTTCACCATGTTTGAATTCTCCTCCCTGAGGAGGATCCGATCTTAGGTCCAACTTATCGGAATGAATTTCGAATATAAACACGTAGAAAACTTCATCTAGCAGGAAAACGAAAATGGCAGTAAAGCTTCGCGCCAGAAACGTGGAGTAGGTTGAAAGCTGTGCCCGGCGCGATACTTCATGCGGAAGACATGGCCATGAACACACTGGAGCGTGTCATCCACCCGTGCTTCCCTTCTTTCATGTCGGCGCCACGATCGCCCGACGGCCCCGACCCTATGTTATTGCTCTCCCTGCCTGAGCATAGCCATGTTAGTACAGTGTACTGCGAAAAGCCCTCTACTCCCAGGTTCATTCCGATGCCCGGGGATCTGGTGCGTAACGGTCAAGCGGGGTGTAAGTTTAGGTGCATCAAAGATCAAAACCACCAGCTCAGACAACGGCGCAGAGAGTGAAGGAAAGGCGGGGGGGGGGGGGGGGGGGGTCATTTCGCGCACGCACACACGCATAGCCACGCGGCCGGCTCAGCCAGCTAAAGCATGGCCTTCGAGATATGCTTCTACCCGTTCAGAACCAACTCTGGAGCGTGAATTAGGGCGCCACTTACAGCCCAAACAAAGCCAAGTAGCAGATTTTCAGTAGCCCAAAGATAGCCACATACATAGCGAACTCGTCCAAGTCAACGCCAAAAAATTTTTCCCGTAACCCATTTGGCTATATATCGCCAAGCCTGGTAACACTGGTCATTCAGCCTTAGGATAGGCCCCAGGGCATCTCCCGTTGTTCTTGTTCAGAAGAAACACGGATCGATTCGATTCTGTGTCGATTACCGTCGTCTTAACAAAATAACTTGTAAAGATGTTTACCCTCTTCCGAGAATTGACGACGCCCTTGACTGTCTCCAAGGCGCGGAGTTCATCGCTTCTATCGACTTACGTAGCGGCTATTGGCAAGTCCCCATGGCACCCGAAGACCAACGGCCTTTGTAACACCAGATGGCCTATATGAATTTCGTGTCATGCCTTTCGGGCTTTGCAACGCCCCAGCCACATTTGAGCGTATGATGGACAACCTGTTGCGTGGTCTCAAGTGGAAAACGTGCCTGTGCTACTTAGATGATGTGGTTATTTTTTCGCCCGATTTTCCCACCCATCTCTGTAGGCTGGAGGAAGTGTTACAGTGCCTAACTGCCGCCGGCCTTCAGCTCAACCTGAAGAAATGCCACTTTGGCGCAAGTCAACTCACAATCCTTGGCCATGTCGTATCTAAACACGGTATTCTTCCTGACGCCGCCAAGCTCCGTGCAGTTTCTGATTTTCCGAAACCTTCCTCCGTACGAGAACTTCGCAGTTTCCTTGGCCTGTGTTCTTACTTTCGCCGATTCATTCGGAATTTTGCGTCCATCACCGCTCCCTTGAATCAGCTTCTACGGAGCGACTTGAACAATTACGCCTGGTCCTCTGCCTGTGACGATGCCTTCCAAGGGTTGCTTCGTCTATTAACATCGCCGCGTATACTACGTCACTTCGACCCGGGTGCTCCGATCGAAGTAAACACCGATGCCAGCGGTGTTGGGCTCGGCGCTGTGCTCGCGAAGCGCAAATCTGGGTTCGACGAGTACGTCGTTGCATACGCAAGCCGCACCCTCACCAAAGCAGAGACGAATTATTCCGTTACGGAGAAGGAATGTTTGGCCATAATCTGGGCACTTGGTAAATTTCGACCCCACCTCTACTATGGCCACCCCTTTGACGTAATTACAGACCACCATTCACTTTGTTGGTTGTCCACATTGAAGGACCCCTCAGGTCGATTAGCTCGCTGGGCTTTGCGGTTGCAAGATTTTGACGTGCGCATTGTCTACAGGTCTGGCCGCCGCCACACCGATGCGATTTCCCGTTCACCCGTGTCAACCGAAAGCAACGCCTGCCTCTCTGCCGTTGACCAAGTTCTTTCGTTCCCAGCAGGCTGCGACATGGCTTCGGAGCAACGCAAGGATGCCTGGATTAGTGCTCTTATCCGCTTCCTTTCAAACCCGTCGACTGTTCCTCCACCTTCTCGAGCGCCGTCAAGCTTCGCACTTCGAAATGCGGGATGGACTTCTCTGTCGCCGTAATTACGTCTCTGACGTCCGCAAGTGGTTGCTCGTCAAACCGCGACATCTTCGTGGTGAAATACGTTCTGCCTTCCACATTGACCCGCAGTGCGCACACGCGGGTGTCTTCAAGACGTACAACCGGCCACGGTGTTAGAAGTCTATTAGGTGTACGAACGGCGCCTCCGGAAGGGAGAACTTCGGTCCGCGTTTTGTGCAGAGGGCCCGAGATGGCGCCACAGTATCCGTGGCCGAGGCGAGGTATCATGCATGGTCGCTATGGGGCAGCGAACGCCGCTCGAAATAAATAAAAAAGTCAGCCTTCACGCTATATCGAGCGCAAAAACATAAAAATGGCGAACAAATACGACATTTTAACAATTCCGTTGTAGATACCTGTTCAATATGTTCAGTTACCCACCACACAATGTGAAATTGTGCACCTCCACCAGATGTCACGTAGTAGTGATGCTGAAGTTAACAGTCGTAAAACTGTGTATGACGAAACTGATTCTTTATTGGGCGAACCTGTGCCCACGAAAGCAAGCTACACTCGAAGCACAACGAAAGCGGCGAACACAGTCGGCGATCGTCGAAAATCTGATCAGCGGCGAAACGCGTCGGCTTTTATACATGAGTCAATGAAGGTTCCAGATTAATCCCTGGTACCCGCGTGTCTTCCAGAAAGTTCTAGACAATTCGCGTCGCTCATACAATCGATTACATGAGCGTCGGTGACAAGAGACAACGGATAGAAGCATCGATAACGGTCAAGAAACTTCAGGTACATGCAGGCGCGTCCTGTGCCTAGCGATAACGTTTAACAGCCGGTGAAAAGCGGTCACCGGTGAAAGGATAAACATGTATACGTGTCAATATTAACATATGAGTGACGTCGTGTTGATATATGACAGATGTTAGTTCTGTTTGTTGAAGTAATGCTTACCTAGCCAGACAAATATAACGTATTAGCCGTACGATTACAGCAGCAAAACGTACTGTCGATTGCCGACTCGAACATTCGAAGCAATTAGCGGTCATTGATTATGCATAAAAAATGTGTGATGAATACAACCTGTGTTAACGCTAGCTTGTCGCACATAAAACAGTGAATTGTAGCGACGTGCCAGCAGCTAAATTTTAGGCACCGATGACGCTTTAGGCCATGAAAACCACCCTGGTTTAGCACCGCAAGAAGGGGAGATATGTATAGAGTGGTGAGCATCTGTTTCCGATTCTTCTCTGTTGACATCCGAGTGATATTTTTCACTGTCTGTGCCTTACATAGTCGCCCAGACACAGGATTATTACTTGGTCATTTAAGGAACACGTACATTTGGATGTGTGGAGTTTTACGAGCGTAGCCAGTCTACTGCGGTGGTACAGTGGTTACGGTGCTCGGCTTCTCTGACTGAAGGTCGTTGTTTCGATCCCGGCCGCGGCGGTCGCATTTCGATATAGGCGAAATGCTAGAGGCCCGTGTACAGTACGATGTCAGTGCACGTTAAAGAACACCAGATTGTCCAAGTTTCCGGAGCCCTCCTACGGCGTGCCTCATAATCATATCGTGGTTTTAGCACGTAAAACCCAAAATACTGTCATTGTTACAAGCGTAGCTCTTGCAGGGGGGGGGGGGGGGATTTCCAGTATGATTCGGCTATGTTGGGTGGCAGGAGGGTGCAGGCGCCTTTCTTTTTTTCTGTCTTTGTAAAATGAGCAGGGCAGTCGGGAAACTTCGTCGGCACGGCGTCTTTTGCCAGAGCCGCCTTTCGCGGTGCACTCACAAGAATGTGTCCTTTGTAGACTGCTTCCGACGTCTTCGTCACTTCTTCACGTCTAACTGCTTCTCGCACACGTAGTCAGTCGACGGCAGCACGCGGTCCTTGCGCGGAATCGCATGGCGCCATATCTTCAGGCGGTCTGTTTCTCGGGGGGGGGGGGGGGGGGTGCAGCAAAAAGCGACACTTTTTCAGTGCAGGTCTCGTAGCCAGATTTGCACCATGGCAAAAAAACACTTCTTGCGCATTTCACGGCTTGCTCACACGAAGAGCACAGGTTGTCATCGCACACAAAGAATGATAACAAGGGCGCAACGTGGCCACAACTGCTTCGACTAGACGGCGACCACCCGTCCACAAGTGCGCAATAGGGGCCGGCTCGCTCGGATGTCGGCCACGCGACCGCTCCTGCCATCTCGCGGCGTGATGGAGCGGAAGTACCGAAGTTCGACGCAGCGAGTGCACGGCGGCGGCGCTCCGTCGTTCCACCTGTACACCGTGCACCCGGCTTCGTTCCAGGTTTTATTGGCGTGGCATGTACACCTTTGTGTGCAAGTACATTCGATCGTGCCCTCAGTGCCAACGCCGCAAGGTTCCTGCTCAGCATTTCTCTGGTCCACTCCAGCCAATCCCGTGTCCTGCCAGGCCCTCGATCGCATTGGGATTGACTTGTATGGACCCCTTCCGAGCACGGCTTCGGGAAACCGCTGGATAGTCGTCGCCATCGATCACTTGACGCGATATGCAGAAACAGCCGCTCTGCCTGATGCCACAGGTCGTGACATCGCATCGTTCCTACTGAAAAACTTTATTCTCCGTCACGGTGCACCTCGCGAACTTTTGAGCGATAGAGGAGTGTGTTCCTCTCAGAAGTCGTAAACGCGCTTCATACTTAATGTCGCATCGTTCATCGCACCACCACAGCCTACCATGCTCAAACTAATGGTCTGACGGAAAGATTTAAGCGCACCCTTGGCGACATTCTCTCCAATACGTCGCCTCTGATCACACTGATTGGGACCTCATTCTGCCATTTATCACGTTCGCCTACAACACTGCACCACAGGCGACCACAAACTTTTCCCCATTCTTCCTCTTGTATGGCCGCAAACCTTCGACTACCCTCGACACCATTCTTCCGTATAGACCCGATTCATCCGAATGTACACCCATCTCTGAAGTTGCCCACCGCGCCGAGGAATGCCGTCAACTCGCCCGTTCGTTTACAGCCGTCGGACAATGGCAACAAAAATCTCGACGTGACGATGATCACCCGCATTGTCACTTTCTTCCGGACTCCCTTGTGTGGCTTTGGGTTCCTGCCGTTCCTGCTGGCCTCTCATCCAAGCTTGTATCAAAATATCAAGGACCCTACCATGTTGTAGCGCAGACATCGCCTGTGAACTATATTGTCGAGCCTGTCACGCCACCTACGGACCAACGCTGTCGTGGTCGTGAAACCGTCCACGTACAACGCCTGAAGCCGTATTACGACCCCATGATTCTATGTTCACCATGAGTCGCCAGGATGGCTCCTTTTCCGATGGGGGGTGATTGTAGTGAAGACGAATGCCCAGCGCTGCAGCCGCATCGACAGTCATCCGGGAAGCGCGAGCTGGAGATTGCCTGGGCTGCTCTGGTTGAGACACGCTGCGAACGCTGCCCTCTTGTCCTGTGTTCGCATTAGAGATGTAATATAACAGTGATATTAGCGCTTGAAGAGAGCCCTTGAAGACAAGGGCTGTTAATCACATGCTAAAAGTTACCTGGCCAAATGATTTTCGGGGTGTCTGTTTCATTTAAGAATTCTAAGACTGTTTTCAGGTTAAAAAGCGGTTCACAGCTAAGGAAATATACCGGGTGAAGTGGTATATTTTCGCGACATGCAGAAGGGAAATACCGTTTGCTCGTTGCTTCTATTGCAGGTAAGTGAATAAAGAACATGGACAACTGTCAGAATATCGCCGCACTTACTACAAGTCGGAGGATCACTCCCAGTCATGAGGTAAGAGTGAGTACTAGTGTGCCTTATTAATCGACAAACAAATACTTCCTTATGTCGTGCTGTTTTCCCAGTTATCCAGTTCCCTAGTTTTGGTTGTATCATGTGTAGCTTATTTAGTATCTGGGTATCCCACTCTCCTTTCCAATGCTTCCTCAGCTTACGGCGTAGAAAAGACTTTAGGTCTGGGGCAGGGATGTGGATATTTGCGTCTGTGTCGCTAAGGTCACTGACGTAGCATTTTCGTCAGCAGCTTCATTGCCTCTTATACCTTTGTGGCCAGGTACCCAGCATAAAACAATCCCTTGGTTGCACATATATGCGGAGCACAATAAACTGTACAGCTCATTAAACACAGAGTTCTTGTGTTTTCGTAGACTAATTAGGGCTCTGACTACACTTAACGAGTCTGTGAAGACAATAGCCCTAGCGAAATTTGTGAGCCTTATGTGTTGAATAGCCGAGAGTATAGCACATGCTTCCGCTGTAAAGGTAGATGTGTGTGGATTTAGTGCCCCAGATGTAGAAAATGAGTCTGCGAGGGCTGCGTAAGAAACGCCAGCAGTGGACTTCAAAGCATCTGTGTAGTATTCTAAGCAATACTTTTCCTGGACTTCCAAGAAAATGGGAATGTATATGTGCCTCCGTTGCTTGTTTGGATATCTCTGTGAAAGAGATGCCACACTGAATAGTCTGCCATTCCCAAGGCGGAGGAAGCCAGGTAGAAGCCATTAGTACATTCTCTAGAAGAGGGACCTCTGTTTTTTCTCACAATGCTTCAACCGGAGGCACAGAGGAGGCCAGTTGGCTGGGCGATTAAGGAACAGCCTAACAGTGGACATGTCGCCAATGGTAGAATTACATGGATGCTGAATATCTGATTTAACTTTCAGAAACTGAAATATGTCCTTTGGAGATCTAGAGACCACTCGTTGGATTCAACGTACAGGCTTTCAACAGGACTAGTCCTGAAGGCACCTGTAGCAAGACGGATGCCCAAGTGGTGAACGGAATCTCGCATCTTCAAAGCACTAGGCGTAGCATAGTTATAGACTATGGCATCCTGTCAAGGCGTGACCGTATGTGCCTTTTGTACAAGCTTAAGAGGCACCTTCTATCACTTCCCCAAGATGTCCGGGACAAGACCTTCAGTAGATTCGTCTTCAGGCACTTCGCTTTCAGATGTTTCAAGTGGGGGATAAATGTTAATTTAGAGTCTAAAATGAGGCCCAGAAATTTATGTTCATGGCTGACAGGTAGCTGTTGTCGATTAAGATAAATAGCGGGGTCAGGTAATATACCTCTCTTGTTCGAGAAGAGAACACCTTGCTTTTTTGTGGGTTTAGTTGAAATCCATTCTCGTCCGCCCACTTTGATAATTTGTTTAGCCCAAACTGTGTACATGTCGCTCACAGATATACTACATGATTTGAAACCT
The DNA here is from genome assembly GCF_013339745.2 of Dermacentor silvarum. Lineage (NCBI taxonomy): Eukaryota > Metazoa > Arthropoda > Arachnida > Ixodida > Ixodidae > Dermacentor > Dermacentor silvarum. Next base: position 14,455,729 of record NC_051162.1, read on the forward strand.
ATTTGTACGTCATCCACATATACAGAATAAAACATTGTACGTGGTATGACAGTATGGAGAGAGTTCATTTTGGCAATGAATAAAGTGCAGCTAAGCACACCACCTTGTGGCACGCCCGTTTCCCGTGTAAATAGATGAGATAGGACGTTACCAACTATAACACGGAATGTGCTGTTAGACAGGTAACTTTGGATGGCATGCAGCAAATTGCCCCGGATTCCCATTCCAACCAGGTCATGGAGAATTCCAAAACACCGCGTGGTGTCATATGCCTTCTCCATATCAATAAATAGTGACAAAAAGAACTGTTTATGAACAAAAGCATCGCGAATATTCGTCTCGATGCGGACCAGGTAATCAGTTTTGGTTCTACCTTCCCTGAAACCACACTGTAGGGGGTCTAATAGTTTGTTACTTTCAAGAAAATGAAGGAGGCGCCGGTTAACCATTTTCTCAAACTGCTTACAAAGGCAATTTGTCAAGGCTATAGGCCTATAACTGTTGACCGAAGTCGGGTCCTTGCCGTCTTTTAGTATTTGAATGAATATTTTTTTTCCAGGCGGACGCAATGTAGCCGGCAGAGAGCACGGAATTAAAGAGTGGCAGTAGTGTTTTGTGGGTTTCGGGGTTTAGGTGTTTGATCATTTCTTACAGTATTCTAACACTTCCCGGAACGGACTTGTTACAACCATTTAGTGCAGCCTGAAATTTCGCCATGTCAACTTGACGGTTGTAAGGTACATTTCTATTTCCTTTCCAATCCAGAGGCAGTCGCTCCGCTTGTTTCCGGTATATCAGAAGTGTATCTGAGTAGTGGGATGAACTTGAAATATTTTCAAAATGTGCGCCTAGAGAATCAGCTTGGTCAATAAGTGTGTCTCCATGTGTATTTACTAAAGGCAGAGAATGAGTTTTGCGGCCTTTTATTTTATTTACCCTGTCCCAGGTTTTTCTTTCATCTGCATATGACGTAATGCTAGAGATGTATTTCTGTGAACTTTCTCTTTTAGCACGGCGGCGCGTTCTTCTACTTTCCGACTTTATTTTCTTGAAGCTGATTAAGTTCTCGGTAGCTGGAGAGTCACGAAGGTGACTCCAAGCCTTATTTTGATTTTTGCGAGCTTCCTTACACTCCTCATTCAACCAGGGAATACGTCGTTGAGAGGACGATCCATTCGTTTGAGGGATACATAGTGACGCAGCATCAGTTATAAAGGCCGACAAATATGACACTGCATCATTGATAGAAAAAGTACTATGTCATCCCAGGTCATATATGTCAGCTCTCTGTATCGTTTCCAGTCGGCACCGTCGACTTTACAACGGGGCAGATGTGGACCACATTCATCGCCTTTTCTTAATTTTAAGATGATTAGGAAATGGTCACTCCCGTATGGATTTTTTATCACGTTCCACTCTAGGTATGACACAAGTGTACTTGATGCGATACTTAACTGTATAGATGAGCATGTTTTGTGTGCCACACTGTAGTATGTTGGCTGTTTTTATTGAACAAGCACGCATCTGTGGAGAAAAGAAAATTTTCAATTAACCGGCCGACTGCATCACAACGAGAACCTTCCCAGAGGGTGTTATGTGCATTTAAATCGCCTACTACGATGCAAGGTTCGGGAAGTTCTGTTATAAAGCTTTGGAATTCTGTTTTGAATAGTTGGTAGATGGGAGGGATGTATAGAGAGCTAATTGTTACTAGCTTATGAAACAGCACAGTTTCTGATTGCAACTGCCTCAAGGGTAGTTTGCAGCTTCAGATGCTGGCAGGCAACACCTTTATCTACTATTATGGCCACACCACCCGAACAGGTGAGGGCATCGTTGCGGTCTTTTGGATAGGTCGCAGATTGTCGGAGAAAGTTAGCGTGTGAAGATTTAAGCTGTGTTTCTTGGACACACAGCGCCCTTAGATTTAGCTTATGTAGTATTTCCTTAATGTCATCAAGATTGTGTAATAGGCCTCTGACATTACACTGTGGTATCGGCGTAACCATTTTATGTGTTTTGCGCAGTTTGTCTAAGAGAGATATAATAAGCTAGCTCACGAGTCCTTGCCAGGCCGCGTGTTTCTATTTGAGCCCAAGCCCAGCGCTCGACCGCTGCGCCGCCATGCGCCGCTCGCGCGTACCATGTTTCTAGGTATTTTCTTTTGCCGAGGGCAGAGGCGCTAAGCCACACGCTCCATAGATCAGTGCTCGACCGCTGCGCCGCCATGCGCTGCTCGCGCGTACCATGTTTCTAGGTACTTCTTTCAATGCAAGCATCCGCTCTTGCGCAAGTGGATACTGCTCTCGTTTGTGCCCCAGGTGCCGCGGCCGAAGCGGCGGTCGTTGGGGTGCTGCGGAGCGCAGCGTAGCAACACCCCAAATAAACAAATGCTGCTCCAGTCAGGTAGACTGTTTCCTCCCTGATAGTGAGCGTATATTTGGATCATCAAAACAGTGATGCGTTTATTTAGGAATACCATCGATGCCTTAACAGCAGCCACAGTTGTGCCTAGTCACCACCAGCCCAGCGTGTTCTCCGTTCCAACGCCGGCGGCTGGAAGCCAGCGTCGCGTAAACAAACCTCAAGTCTCGGAAGCCAACGTATGGGACGAACGCATACAAAACAAGCAAAGGAAGCTCGCCGCCGTAGTACCTAGGCAAAGTCAGATATTCAAGTAGCAAAAGCCCCCAAATTTTCTCTCGTACACGACTTCGCGCGCAGTGAGCTCCGCTAGGGACGAACAGAGCAAAACCGGCAACTCGACAACTCCTCAGTACTACTAGATAGACACAGGAGAATCTAGGTAGCCTGTGGATTAGCGCCTCGGCCATCCGGCGAAAGAAGTAACTAGAAACATGGTACGCGCGAGCGGCACATAGCGCCGCATTGGTCGAGCACTGAGCTTGGGCGTAAATAGAAACACGCCTCCAGGCCCCGTGATGGGGGTTTTGCCTTTTTTTCCTAGCGCGCTCCGCGAAGCTGCACCGTTCCTTCGGCCTCTGAGACGCCGGAATAGTGTTACTTCCATCCATTGCCTCTTCAGAGGCGTTGGATGACGCCCACGCAGCGGGCACACTTGGGGTTTTTCGGGGATGTATGCATGAGCAGTGGCCCTGGGACGGGTAGGCTCGGAGGTCTGCTAGGCCCTTCGCGGCAGGGGGCGGAGCAGGACTGGCTGCTCCTGCCAGGGGGGCTGATGGCGGAACCACCTTCACACACCGTGTAACGCAGGCGGCCGCCGAAGGATCTGGCGCTGGCCCCCGGCGCGTCACATCACTGTAGGACTGATTCGACTTACTTTGCGCAGAAGAACGGGTGCGCGCTTCTGGTAAAAATGTTTATTTCGACCTTGAGTTGTATTATTTCTTTTTCTTTTTTCCATGACGGGCACGATCGCGAATAGGCGGGTGGTCGCCGTCAATTTGCACATTGGGTTGCGGAAGTGCACATGTCTGAAGTGTGTTCTTTGGATGCACATTTTGAACAAGTAGCGTGCCCTCGGCAGCTCTGAGATCCATGCCCAAAGCATCGACGCGGATTGGGAACCTATGGTCGTACTCAAAGTTACAACGAAATGAACTTATCGAAAATTTAGGACAGAACTTACAAAATAGGAAACCAGTAATTATTAAGGCTAAAGAAAGAGTGACAATTCTAGAAGAACAGTAAAGAAAATCAACGTGAACACTATGCAGTGTTAAAACAATACAAATTTAACTAAAATAGTTAAAACAAAATGAAAACAACATATTCGAACATATTCCAACATGGTTATGAGGAAGAAATAGTGCATAAAAACCATTATTGGCGAGGATTCGTCATCCACTATGTCTTATCAAGCCATATCACCAGAACAAAACAATAAAACAACAGATATACACATAATGACACAATGGCTACAACTATCAAAAGAAAAGAGCTTAAAGCTTATCAGCTTCACAAAAACAAGCAATGGACCAAACTACTACAAGAATTAACAACGGACCTAACAAGGCAAACTGGATCCAACAAGAATCGAAGATCTTCCTACAAGAAAAGCAATGAACATCTAAGAACTTAAGAATCATCTCAAGACAGAGGAAAAAAATTATTTAATCTATTGTTTCTCTATTTATCTCTCTCTCTCTCTCTCTTTCACACTTTTGTCACCCAAACCTTTGCTATAACTTTCACTTCTTTCTCCTCACCTACCTCCCCCTTTTTCCCCTCTATACGCTTTTACTCCTTACTCTAATCTCACTCATCTTATAACCCAATTCTTTTATTTACTATTTGCAACCTGCGATACTTTAGTGGTGCAAGTGGGGTATACTTAACCCTTATCGCATTCTGTCCCTATCTACTGTCATCATCGTCGACTCGAGGCCCTGCAGCCAGCCGTTTGCCTTTTCATCATTTAACCTAGAAAAACAGTGAGTACAGCTCTGCCCTTTGACACTCCTCTTTTATAAACATCCCAGGAACCTCGGGACACAAGAATCGAAGCGAAAAACGGCCTAGAAGTCGAGTTATTAGCGTTTTTCGAGGCACTTCGAGCTGCTTTGGCGGCCATCTTTGTTTGCACCTGCTCCTTAAATTCAGGTTGCTTTGCCCCGAAACCTGCAGGCAAGTGGTTTTCGAGGTGTCCTGAGATAGCAAGGAACACTCGAAGAACAAAGAAAACGCCTACCAGAGTGAAATTGTACGGAAAACGAGCTTGTTTACATGCGGTGTTCCTGCAAGCATCGGCGCCGCCATCTTGTAGGGGAGTAAATACAGCTATTTTAAGATATTTTAAGATATTTTAAGGCCGTCAAGACCCAAGGCCCGAGACTAAAACAGTACTATGCTGTTAAGAAAGACCTAATGGCAGGATATAATGAACCACAGAGTATGGAAAGCGTTGTGAAAGTTCTTAGCCGCGAAGAAAAGTTGTTTAGAAGAACTTCTTGCTGGGCGAGTTGGTGCATAGCTGTATCGGGAAGCGTTGCGCGTACAAACGGACAAACACAGGAAAAAAGACGTGAACGGATAGAGCGCAATCCGCAATCAAGAAAAGTTTTTCCTTGTACCTTTCCTGTGGGAGCCGCCATGTTGTTGAGGTACTCCATGGGATGGAAACGGCTCTAATTTTGCGAATGTTTAGACTAGGAAGATGTCAATGGTGCCGTTGAATTAAAAAAATTACAAAGAATAACCTCCAAAAGAGAACGAGCGTCTAGAAGCCACTGAAAGTGAAGGACTGGTCGAAAGAGCATCTGGAGCACAGTGTTGCTCGAACCGGTAACTAGCTGCGTTTAATTTAGCTGAGTGGGGTTTTTTTTGCCAAAAGTTACCGAGAAAGGCTGGAAACAGATTCAGAAAGGTGACTAGCGCACAAAGTTGCCAGAATTGGTACTAGCCTAGGCTAAACTTGGCTGAAAAGCAATTTTTAGCAGTGTCTTGCTAAAAGCTACTCAGGACGGCTGGAAATTGTTTTCGAAGATCCTACCTATCCAGAATAAGAGGTCCACACCCAGCTGGCTTTAAAAGGAGTTCTGTCACGGCTCCGGCTGTCGGCTTCCTTCGGAAATAACTACGTTGAACATACCCGAAGAGAGAAAGCTAGAAAATGGTACGTGGCAATGAAAAGAAAAAAATCTGAGGCTGTTTCTTCTAAAGGTGAAGCCCACGTGGAACCCGGCCACCTATTGGTTCTCTCCTAGGGCCCATGTCTAAGGCATTCAGGCCCACTTTATCGGGTGGAGATGTCATCCCAGCAAGAAGCTTAAGCGGTAGCTCAAAGAAGGTTAAGCTGGGTAAGAAAAAAAAACGAAGAGAGGAACCGTCCTCCCAAGATGACACCATACCTGAGAAAGCGTTGGAAGACAAACTACCCAGAAATGGGACCAACCAGACTGACAGTATACAGCCAAACGATTAAGTACAACGCCACGACCTTCAAGGTACCCGAAACGATTTTGTACAAACGTACTGAGTCGTTATAGTAGGTCCTTCTGATCATTAATTGACGCATCTAAGCGGCCCACGTAAAGCGTGTAATTTATTATAAGGTTTTAAAAAGGTACATCGCTACCGATCGCTGCACGCAAATCGGCTGAGTTTTCTGACTAAGTGAGGCGATTTCACCATAACACGTCATAGGGCCAGCTATCCGATTGGCTACCCAGGGCGCGTCATCGATAATTGTTCCAACATTATGGTGAACAAATGTTCCTAATAGTTTAGATGTTAGTTAATTTGTTTCTATAAAAAGAATGTAACAGAAAGAGAATGCACAAGGACATGTATCACTACACTAAAAGCACTTCCGGCAGACAGCAAGTGTCGTCTGCTTGTGTTAAAACGTTCTCCGTGTTGACGAGAGCTGCGCGGTCAGTATTGATCTTGTTCTTTCTTTTCGCGAGCGCTATGGTTCACCCTTGTTGCGTTGTCGGATACAGACTTATGGGCCGACAGGCGAGGACGCTTCTACCAGTCACAGAAAACCACCTGCGACCGCAAACCATACCCCCTCAAGACGTGCAACGGCGGCTCCGCGACATCGGGAGTTAACGTTACTTTTACAACCGAGGCACCAGGTCTTCCTGATGGCTTCCGCGTAACAGGGTACAGCGTTCCATCAACAACCTGGTCCCCTGCTACAGTTGTCAAGGCTGCCAACAGCCCGAGAGCCTACGTTACCGAGACCGAAGATGGGCTCCGGTTGCAGCGCTCCGTGTGGCACCCACTCCTGCTGCACTCATTGGCGCCCACACAAGAACATCGACTCACAGTGGGAACCACAGAGCCACAACTGCGTAGAAGCGAACGCAATCGCCGACCACCACGAAGATACCAGATGCCAGAACTTGATTTTGATTTATTTAAAAAAAGATGTGACGCAATGCACTTTCATGGACACGCGCACTCAGTTGGCTGTAACGCCCCTTTGATAGTATGTATATAAGAGTTCAATAAAGCCCATTTTGACGCACTTGACCTCGTGCAAACCACATTTCTCATCCAAATGCAGTAAGTATTAGCATTTTTGCGATTGAATGCGGCCATAAGGCAAATTCACATTGGGAATTTGTTCACAGTACAAATCGAAATCTAAAGGAATCTTCAGCAATAAGCATCATCCATTGGTCCAATTAGGTCACTTTTCTCTACGAACGTCAGACTATCTTTCCGACAGTTATTTTCCTTGAATTTTGCAAAGAAACTTAGTTATAAGCGTTTAAAGTTATCCCTAGACGTGGTCCGACTTAACTTCATGGGCGCCGCCATTTTGAGTAAAATAGCGTGTTGATAGTACGGACAACTTGTCCCTGAAACTCGGTCAGTTTGGGCGCTAGATTTAGTGCAGAATCAAAAACTCTTTCTTTTTATTAGAAATTGAGTCATGTCAAGCGACTAGCTTGATAACAACGCTGTCTTTAAAGAAATACTTCAATTTCCATGAATTGTGTACTATTTTAGAGAAGTATTTATGTAATTTGGAAAAATGGCATCAAACAACACACCCTGGAGCGATTTCAGTGACGTAGACGCGAATTTCGGCAATGAAGCCGAAGAAAAAACGCGGGAAAGAAAGAAGCAGCCCCAGGGCAATTCCGGAGGACTAGCCAAGAAGGGAAAGCCTGTTTTTACGGGCAATTGCATGGAAAAATTAAAGAGAATGACAGGTTGCCCATTGGCATTGAGGAAACCATGCAAGCAGACGGGAAATATTTAGAGGCAATGATGGAAGCCCAAGAGGCAGCTCCCCAATCACCTGGGGGCAAAAAGAGGTTGCAAGAACATAAAAAAATGAAAGAAATGGCACTCAAAGCCATTGAAAAAAATGCATACCTGCAAAGAATTTTGGACGACACGAGGGCTCACCCCCCACAAGTCAAAGCATTTGCAGAAGTTACAAGGCAAGACAGCCCAAATAACAAAGGAGACTCAGAAGAGAAACCAGGAGAGAACCACGGTCGGCACTCCTGATAACACCTGAAGCAGATGAGGGTACAAGTTATCCTGCAATAAAACAAACGTTGGAAAAACCCTTCCAACCAAAAAAAAACTTGGCCTCAAACACGAAGCTCATAAGGGGAGGAATGGCAGTGACCTCCAATTCGAAGGAAGGGCTACAAAAACTACAAGAAAACATCAAAGCAAACAAAGAATTCAGGTATCTAAAGCTCAAAAATTGTTGGGATCGAATCCTCTGTCTCGGACCACGAGGTGCCAGATGTACTGGTAGAGCAGAACCACCTCAGTGGAGATGCCGAACAGATGAAAGTAATTTGGTCGACGCAAAGAAAAGACATGAAAGTTGTTACTATCCGTCTTTCAGACAGAGCCATGCCAAAATAACTACTAATGAAGGGAAAAGTCGTCTTGGGGTGGAACCGTTGCCCCATATAGCCACCACCTTAACACGACTGAAAGCCACTCGGTGCAATTCCATGCTAGGAATGTTTGGTTGCTCATCGAAGAAGACAACGACGAAGGTGCCAGAATAGCTCCACAAAAGATCTATAGCGTCGACCGAAGTTTTTGTGGTTTTGTCAGTGACGAACTGGTAGACGTGCTAGGTACGCGCCTATGCACTCTGACCCCCAGGATCTGGAAGCGGACAACCTACGCAAAGGCCGACGCCTTCAAAGACTGCCTCCGGAATACGGCCTTCAAGATCTGCCGAGGATGTCGACCACAACCGCAAGCCAGGCACAGGCGACATACGGTACGGGACAGCCTCCTGCGTCGCTGGTTCTCCACACGCCCCGCTGGCCGCGGCCCTTCCATGGTGAGCCTTTTGAGGACGTGGAAAACTGGCTCGATGACTTCGATCGTGTGGCCGAAGTTAATGATTGGGATGAACGGAAAAAGGTAAGGAACGTGTACTTCGCCCTAGAGCACTCTGCCCGAACATGGTTCGCTAACCACGAGGCATCTATCACCACCTGACAAGAATTTCAACGGCCGATACGCGATACGTACAGCAGTCCCGCAAGAAAAGAGCGAGCAAAACAAGCCCTTCGGAGTAGAGTTCAAAAGCCTAATGAAAACGTAGCCATGTTCGTAGAGGACATGTCGCGGCTTTTCAAGCGTGCTGATCCTGGCATGACAGAAGCGAAGGTCCGCCTGCTGATGCGAGCAGTGAAAAAGCAGTTGTTTGCAGGACTAATGGAAAGGCCTCCAGCTACAGTAGCTGAGTTCGTCAGTGAGGCGACAACAATGGAACGAGCCCTTCAGCAAGGCTCCTAGGTCTACGATCGCCAAATCACCCTGGGATTAGCATCTTCTCTCGTTACCCTGTGACACCGATGCGCTTCGAGAGCTTGTGCGTAGTGTCGTGCGGAAGGAGCTCGATCGACTACAGGGAATGCGATTTCAGCCGACCGTAACGTCCCTCACAGATATCGTCCGCGAAGAAGTCCGCCTGGCGGCACAGCCATTCGTGCAAACCCGATCTGAAGCCGCCCCTGTACTGACGTATGCGCAAGCAGTGAGGCTACCTGCGCAGCCCGTGAACCACCGTAACCTTCTTCTGAAGAACCGCTGCGCCACTTCCAAGGTCAAGCTTCGCATACAACTATGTAAGAGTCCACGAGCCCCCGAATCAATACGCGAAAGTCAGACGTGTAGCGCACACCTGACTATCAGGCACTATGCTTCCACTGTGGCGAAGCGGGCCACTTATACCGTGCCCGCTACTACCGACGAATAGGACTCCATGGATATCACCCCGGCGCTCGTCGCCCACGTGAGGGAGAGCGCCCGAGAGAACTCCAGCAATATCTGGCCAGTCAACATTCGTCGCCGTACGCGCAGTTCCCACCGTTTGAACAGTCCCTGCCAACGAGCCGATCTCCGTCTCCACAGATGCGCCAGTCACGATCACCGCCTCCTCGACGATCGGCGTCACCTAGCCGCTACACTACGTTCTCCGCTTCTGTGGGCAACGGGCCACAGAAACTGTTTCCCCGACCCAAGTCGGGGAAACTAAGAACAGCGACCTCGCGGGGTTGGGCCGCTGTCCAACGCACTTCGAAAGATCCTCCGCTGTGACACCCCGACGACGACGATAACGATGACAACGACGACTGCGTACCTTCGGCAGCTTTCTTCTAAAACCGTAAACCTGTTTCAGCCGACATACTCGTATCTGTAGATAACCACCTGGTAACCGCTCTTGTCGATACTGGTGCCGATTATTCTGTTCTTAACGGACAACTGGCTACTGCACTTCGCAAGGTGACGACACCGTGGCCCGGACCTAAGGTCCGTACAGCCGGCGGTCATGTTCTCACGTCGATCGGCAAAAGCACTGCGAGGGTACGCATTCGTGAGGCAAGATTTGTTGGTTCATTTATTATAATGGCAGAGTGCTCTAGGCAGGTCATTCTCGGCATGGACTTTCTTCGGGAGTATGGGGCAACCATAAACCTTCGCGACTTGCTTGCGACTTTTTCCTGCGAACATGCAACTCATTCGGAAGACTATCACCCACATTCCACGGTGTTACGCGTTTCGGATGACTGCGCTACTTTGCCACCACGAAGTACTACGTTGATCACTGTGGAAATAGACGACGGTCCTCCCCATCTCGGAATCATTGAAGGCAATCTGTCAGTCTTGTTGGCTCGACAGGTTTGCATAGCCCGCGGCATCTTGCAGCTGTCGTCACGGACTGCTCAGATTTTAGTGACCAATTTCAGTCGTGAATACAAGCACTTCGCCCCACGAACTGCCATGGCCTATTTGGAGCCAGCCAGTGACTATCCTGCTTGTAACTGTAGGACAGAATGGTGCAGATTCTACCTGTGACGTACCAACCAACAGCAAAATTGATATGAATTCCAAATTATCAGGTGAACAAGCTAGCATTCGGAGCCTCTTACGGTCTTATTGCGGACTGTTTCGCTTCAACATCGAAGGTCAACCAAACGCCGATTGCGAAACACCGAATTATTACAAATCCCGACGTAAGACCCGTGCGCCAACGTGCCTACCGTGTTTCTCGTAAAGAGCAAGACGCCATCCGAAATTAAGTCCAACAAATGCTTGCCGACGACATCATACAGCCCTCCACCAGTCCATGGGCGTCACCTGGAGTTCTGGTGAAAAAGCAAGACGGTACAATGCGTTTTCGCGTTGACTATCGCAAGCTTAACAACGTTACGAAGAAGGACGTTTATCCCCTTCCCCGCATCGACGATTCTTTGGACCGCCTTCGACATGCCCGATACTTCTCATCGATGGACCTACTAAGCGGCTACTGGCAAATAGAGGTTGATGAGCGTGACCGTGAAAACCGCATTTATTACGCCTGATGGACTCTACGAATTCAACATCCTTCCTTTCGGATTGTGCTCTGCGCCTGCTACCTTTCAGCGCATGATGGACACGGTACTAACAGGTCTCAAGTGGCAGTCATGCCTTTTCTATTTAGATGACATCGTTGTGTTTTCAGACAATTTTGAGCAGCACCTACAGCGCTTACAAGCAGTTCTTGACGCAATTCGTGCTGCTGGCCTATCTTTAAAGCCTGAAAATGCCATTTCGGGTATGCCGAACTCAAATTTTAAGGCCATGTCGTCAGCTACGCAGGAATTCGACCAGACCCCGACAAAACCCATTGATGTTGCTTCGTTTCCAACACCTGCGAACAAACACGAACTATGCCGTTTTCTAGGGCTTTGCGCATATTATAGACGCTTCGTGGCTAACTTTACAAGGATAGCCGAACCTTTGCAGCGGTTAACAAAGAATAATGTTCCGTTTGTCTGGGAGCAGGACTAACAAGAGGCCTTCTGTGAACTCCAGAAACGTCTGCAAACACCTCCAGTTCTAGGACACTTTGACGAAGACAGCAACACCGACTTGCACACGGATGGCAGCAACGTTGGCCTTGGTGCCATCCTCGTACAGTGGCAAGATGGAGCCAAACGCGTCATTGCGTACGCAAGCCGCACTTTGTCTTCAGCTGAAAGGAACTATTCCACTGCGGAGAAGGAATGCTTGGCTGTTGTGTGGGCAATTGCTAAGTTCCGCCCATATTTGTACAGCCGATCGTTTCGACTTGTGACAGATCACCATTCATTGTGCTGGCTCGCCAATCTGAAGGATCCCTCTGGCCGTCTTGCACGCTGGAGTCTTCGCTTGCAAGAATACGACATGACGATAGTGTTCAAGTCCGGGCGCAAACACACCGACGCCGACTGCCTGTCGCGTGCTCCACTTCAACTGTCGCCATTCGATGTTGATGAAGAGGACGCATTTCTGTCCATTGTCACAGTGTCATACATCAGCAAGCAACAGCGCGATGATTCAGAACTCCGGCCTCTCATCGACTACCTTGAAAATCGTCTACCAGATGCGCCTCGTATGTTCGTCCGATTGTTATCATCGTATTTTCTCCGCGATGGGGTGCTCTACAAATTGGGTTTTCACTTGACCGCAACCGCCTGCCTCCTTGTAGTGCCGTCCGCACTACGTGACGACATCCTGCGGGCTTCTCACGACGAGCCATCTTCGGGCCACTTGGGATTCACACGGACGTTTTCACTCATACGCCAGCAGTATTACTGGCCTGGCCTAACCTTCGCCGTGACGTAAAGCAATATGTGAAGACATGCCGCGACTGCCAGAGACGCAAAACACCACCCGTGCGTCCAGCTGGACTTCTGCATCCCGTTGATCCTCCACGGATCCCTTTTCAGCAAGTTGGCATAGATTAGCTTGGACCATTCCCCACGTCGAGGGCTGGTAACCGTTGGATTGTTGTAGCCACAGACTACCTTACACGTTACATTGAAACCCGAGCTCTCCCATGAGGCTCTGCTAATGATATTGCGACCTTCTTTGTACATGGCACGTACTCCGCCACGGTGCTCCGACAGTGGTTATAACCGACCGGGGCACAGAATTTACAGTGCAGCTCACATAAGATATCATGCATCTCAGTGGTACAGTTCACTGCAAAGCCACTGCTTACCATCTGCAGACGAATGGGCCCACAGAAAGGCTAAACAAAATGATCGCTGATATGATTTCCACGTATGTTGACGTCGACCACAAAAACTGGGACGACGTTCTCCCATATGTTACGTTTGCGTATAATACTGCCGTTCAAGAAACTACCGGCTTCACCCCTTTTCGCTTGGTGCATGGCCGGGAAGCTCTAACAACGTTGGACGCAATGCTTTTACCCACCCACTGTTCTAATGTTGTCACTGATGCTGCCGAATTCACTCGATGCGCCGAAGAGGCGCGCCAGTTCGCACGAATGCGTATCCGCTACCAATAACACAACGACGCCGACCGATACAATCTTCGTCACAGAGACGTCACTTATCAACCCGGTGACAAAGTATGGTTGTGGACACCGGTCCGCCAGCGTGGTCTGTCGGAGAAACTTTTGCGCCGCTACTTTGGACTCTATAGGATCGTTCAACAACTCAGCGACGTCACATACTGTGATGTGTGGTGCGCGACACGGTGCGGTGGTGCACGACGGTGATACTTGTGCGCGACACGATGCGGTGGTTGCAGACAAAGAGCTGACGAAGAGTAGTGCGCGCGCCGAGGCGAATTCCATGCTGTTGGAAAACGACGACGCCGAACACCGTCCGGCGCGTGAACACGCGGCACAAGAAACACAACAAAAGAAATCCAATCCAATCACAAAGGAACACGGAGCCTCGAGCAGCCAATGAGAAATCGACGAATCGCCCAGAGCAGCAGAAAAAGGAGCCGCGCTGGCAGTAGGGGGGAGGAGTTCCAGAAGCGGCACCAGGACAAGGTCGGTCACCGAATCGGGGGTTGAAGACCTCCGTCGGGTTCTGGAGCCGAGCCACCAGGACTTCAACCGACCGGGGCCTCCTGCCAACCCATTCCTGGACGTCGCCATTCCATCCATTGGGGAACTGCTGCCCGAGGCCGGTGAGCGTCTGCGCCCGTGGGCAGAACGAGAGCTGTCGGGCTACGGGCCCGAGCTCCACGACCAGCTGCCCGGCCAGAACGCCAGCGCCCTCTTCCCGTGCTGCCGAGCCGCCTGTCTTCTCACTCCACACCAGAGCTGCCCCGCACTGGTAGCCTGTACGGCGGTCCGATACAACGACCTTCTATGGTGAGACCAACACCACTTCTCTCGTCGTCTCGTCTCCGCTGCTTCGCGTCGAGACTATAGCACGCGCACACGCCCGCTTCCTGCCCGAACTTTCCTGTGTTTGTTGCTGTAATGTCTTGCTAAGTGTATACTTTGATTCTTTATTCTCGCTTCTAGATTTATTAAAAAATTGTGTGTTTTTCAACAAATGGCTTTGTCCTCGATTGGGTTCTGGGGGGTTCCGCCTCAGAGAACCGCCAGAAACATTTAACACAAAAGAACCTGTCATCGCACATACGAAGTGATTCCTGAAGTAGAAGGCACCACTCACCGTCCCCGACGCCCACGCCTGTCCGATGTCGTTCACGTCTCTCGGTTGAAGCTTTACTACTCCCGCTGATCGCAAAGCTATACACCTCTCTCACCATCTACTTATTCCTTAACAGTATCACTGTGGCACCCCCCAGTGCATAAATGTTCCGCATCGAGACGATGCTTGCATGGGAGGGGGGTAATGCCACGACCATAAAACGACTGAAAGCCATTCGGTGCAATTCCATGCTAGACATGTTTGGTTGCTCATCGAAGAAGACAACGACGAAGGTGCCAGAATAGCTCCATAAAAGATCTATAGCGTCGACCGAAGTCTTTTGTGGTTTGTCTGTGACAATATATCAGAATATTATCGTACAGAGATGCTCATAGTGTGCAAAATTTGGCCGCACACAAAGTCAGTGCACGGCCCAAGTTGCACAGAGTGTTGAGAAACAAACCAACATGATGATGTATAGGGTCTTTTGGCGCAAGAGCCAGGGATGGCCAAAGAGCGCCAAGAAATGGTATAGGGAAGTCGATGACGCGGTGAATGGAAAGTGTAAAATGAAACGAGGCTATATTGAGGCCTAAAATATTCACTGTAAGGTGCATAAAATACACAAAATTAAAAGAATGCTAACAATAAGTCAGAGAACAATGACCATAACATATACGCTAGAAAGAATTAACATGAAAAGGTGCGTCGCTTCCATTAGCACTACCGCCTCACTAAGACGTTTGGGCACCAGGGCGTGGAGGGACGTGCTCTACAAAAAGAGGCCGCTCGCCGCAATACTGTCTAGATAGAGGGAGGGCTACGAATCTCTCGGGCTAATAACATGCAGCACAACATCATTTAAAAAGTGGAGCACTGCCTTGGTTTCAAATAGAGGTTCTGGGCCAGGAAACAGTGTGGGATGTAAGGGGATATGTTCTTTGTATGCTAAAGTGCCTTCGCTCTGTTTCTGCTTCCCGGCTCACACAAAGGACTGCTTGCGTGTGGCTAGCCATTACTGTGGGAGTGGAAGATACGCGTGCCCCGACTGGCGAGAAGTGATGTGTGGGCCGCTCCCATGGCAGCTATTTCCCATGTGGCGCCCCAAGCACCAATTGAGGTGGGGACGCCTTCGGGTCGGCAATATAATCGGCGTTTGAAAAATTTCGACAGCCGATTAGATTGTCCGCACTTCGAACGCCGGCTGGAGATATGACCGGCGACGTATTGGCATCTATAGCATTATTGCTTCGCACACAGGTTTCCCGAGATGATATCAGCCACGACACACATGGACACAGGAAGCTTAGAGTGGTAGCGGGGGCCCCGGCCGTCGCGAGGCGCGACGATGTACCGTTATCCCTGAGCGAAATTGAAAATGTCATGGCATTTGGCAGGACTAGCTGGGCTCCGGGCCTTGACGGCATAGCCCTTGCTATGCTAAAAACTTTGTGCTTGAGACAGACTCCCAGGCGATTGGAGATGTTTTTAGTTTGTTTTTTATCAGTAAGTCGTTGCAAAAGTTGCTTCCCGAGATCATTCGCGCTGGCATGTGCGAGAGAACGGCATGTGCACTGACAAAGGACTGCTTGCGGGTGGCTAGCCATTACTGTGGGAGTGGAGGATACGAGTGCCCCGACTGGCGAGAAGTGATGTTTGGGCCACGCCCAAGGCAGCCATTTCCCATGTGGCGCCCCAAGCACCTATTGAGGTGGTGACCCCTTCGGGTCGGCAATATAATCGGCCTTTGAAAACCTTCGACGCCGATTAGATTGTCTGCCCTTCGAACGCCGGATGGAGATATGTCCGCCAACGTATTGACATCTGGACCATTATTGCTTTGCACACAGGTTTCCCGCGATGATACAGCCACGACAAACATGGACACAGGAAGCTTAGAGTGGTAGTGGGGGCCCCGGCCGTCGCGAGGCGTGACGATGTACCGTTATCCCTGGGCGAAATTGAACATGCCATGGCATTTGGCATGACTAGCTCGGCTCCGGGCCTTGACGCCTATAGCCCTTGCTATGCTAAAAAGTTGTGGTTGAGACAGACTCCCAGGCAATTGGAAGTGTTGTTTTTAGTTTGTTTTTTATCAGGCAGTCGTTGCAAAAGTTGTTTCCCGAGATCATTCGCGACGGCATGTGCGAGAAAACAGCATATGCACTACAAAGACTGCTTGCGGGTGGCTAGCCATTACTGTGGGAGTGGAAGATACGAGTGCCCCGACTGGCGAGAAGTGATGTTTGGGCCGCTCCCATGGCGGTCATTTTCCATGAGGCGCCCCAAGCACCTATTAGGTAGGGACGCCTTGCCCGGACTCCTGGCCACCACCTCGCCGCACTCACCGTGGAAAGATCCCGCACGTCATATAGCACAACTGTCAGTGCATATCGTGCCTCGATTACATCGGGGTACGCACTTGCAGCCAGGCCGGTGTCTCCTCTATGGTGTTTGTGCCGTCCTGAAGTACAACACAGAATTCCAGGACTTCAGAAAAAGTCAGATCTATCACTGTCTGCACTAAAACAATTGAACTTACTCCTGTTGTACGAGATACAGCAGTCACGTGCACGCCTATAAGGACGGATAGACTACGTCGACCAGTTCTGGCGGTGCTGTGTTTATACCGACGAGAGGAGTAACAACGCGATTCAAGACGTCACATGTCACGATGTCCACGGCTGTAGAGCTCACGGCTCTGCGCAGTGAAGGTACGTGGGCCGTGTTTACTGACTCGAGACCGGCTTTACAAAGTATGCAGGCAGTTCTCTGACGTGCAGCTCACGAACAACTAATGTTCGAAATTGTCAAACTGCACCACGACGTCAAACAGAAAGGCCACGAAATTATTTCCCAGTGGCTCCCTGGCCATTGTGGGATCATTGGAAATGATCACGCAGACAAAGCTGCCCGAGAGTCACATCAAGAGCAACACAGCGTTCCCATTCCTCTTTCCAGGACAGACGCTGCAAGGCAACTTCGTCACCTGGCAGCCAAGCTATCTTTAACTGAGTGGAACTCCCGAAATATAAGGCGCACCAGGCTACAGGAACTGAACCCTTCGCTCCAACTCCGACCTCCACCATGGATTCACCGACGTGAGGCATCGTTTCTACACCGGCTAGGGTTGGGAGTGGCTTTCACGAAGGCGTACTGTGCTTTGAGTGGAATGACCGAAAGTGCTACGTGCGACGCCTGCGGCAGCGAAGAGAGCATCGAAAATTTATTGTGTCACTGCGATAGATTTAAGTCGGAGAGACAAACATTATCTAACGCATTGCGACGACTGGACGATCGGCCGTTTCGCGGATCTTCTTGAAGACCGTCCCCATCGCTCGTCAGCCGACAAAACTGTCAAGGAACTGTCTTTCTTAAGGGCTTCTGGTCTATCTGAATGGCTTTGAAATGCTAAGCTCCTACGCGTGCATGCGCGAGCTTACCGTGTCATTGCTCCCCTCCTCCTCTATCTCATTTTTACATTCCCTCTTTCCCATCCCCCAGAGTAGGGCAGCCAACCAGATGCATTTCTGGTTAACATCCTTGCTTTCTCTCTCCTCCTCCTCCTCCTGCTCTGTTTGCCCGTGGGGTTGCCACATGGTCACACTTTGTATTTTGCGGGCGGTGTCATTTACGCGCGTTGCGCTTAAGATGTCCGCCTAGAGCGAGACACTTGCGATGTCCACGGCAAGAAATGTGAAAAAAAAAACATTGCTTTTTTGAGGCGACATGGAGCTTCCTTTTTGTCAGTTTTCTCGGCGTTAGCCTCTGTTTTGAGCGCGTCACTCTTATAAACTCTTATAACACGGTGCTTCGGTGGTGCGTAGGGGCGGAACCTATGACAAATAGCAACAGTGCGGGCCGAGAACCAACAGAGACGTCTTCGTTGGTAGCTCATATAGTGACAACTTATGGACTAATTGGTTAATCGGTGGAATGTTCAAATATTCGATATATCGAGATTTTACTCAGCCGCCAGCGCGTGATTTGCCCTTCGGACAGTTACAGCCATCATTTCCCAATCAGTAAGAGATCATATAACAGTTCAAACTCCTGTTTTCCTCACCTTATCCATGCCGCAGCAACAGTACCGAAGCACCCGAAAGCCTCCTGGACGCATGAAAAGCCCTCGGGTGCGAGCGCCGGGGTGTCGAGGAGCTGGCGACGCCCACCACTGAACTTATGCTCTCTCCGTGCGAATGGGTCGGTCGGAACAAAATCTGCCATTACACGCAAATCTCGAACGCCATGATCTCCGGAACGCCCTAACCCAGGAGAAGTATGGAGCGGACTATCTCCACGCTTGCGGCCGCCGCTGAGTACATAACAGTCCAACGGACTTTTCAACCGTCATTGGAGCAGCAGAGATAAATGCACCCACGCGCGCACACACACATACTCAGACACCACCGGCGCCGGGAATAAGGTGCGAATGCGCACACGAAGCTTTACCGTCTCGCTCTCTCAAGGGATACAGCACTGGAGCGCACACGTAGACATCGCGGCGTAGCGTGCGCCCAGGAGAAGTAGGCGAGGATGCGTTGTTGTGTCTGGCGGTCCCTCGGGACAAAGGAGGCCGGCGCCGACTCAGACGTGCCAACCTGGCGCCCTTTCTCGCGGCCGAGAATTCTCACTGGGGACTGAGGGATTAGCAGTTGGCTACCTCATGCGTGGCTAAACGGCAGCGTCGTCCCTTGGTGCGGTCCCGTGAATTACCAGCGCCGCCCGAACCACGACGACGCTACGCCGACTGCTGCTTTTCGAGACAGCCACCGCCCTACCTGGTTCCGCGAACTGACCGCTATGGAGAGGCGAATCTTGAAAGGGGCCCGTGTCTGGCAATCCCGGGGGAACGACATCAACGTTCGGTTCCCAAGGTGTCAACCGCTGCCTGTGTTCGGGGGCGACCTAGCAAGATTGGAGGCGGAGCCCAGCAGGAAACGACGACACATCACGTGCGGGATATGGCCACCTGATCCAAGATGCTGATTGGCTAAAAGAACTACAGTGTATTCCCTCGTCGAGTGAAAGAGGGAAACGAAAGGGATAAAACAGGGGACTTGAGTGTTGTGAGGGACGCTTGAGGCTTGACCATGTAGAGCACGCTTGACGATGTAGAGCACGCTCGACCATGGAGAACGCTCGGAGATGTAAACGCTACCACATGAAAAGATGTTAGCACGTAGACGGCTCCAACATCATGGAGCCCTTCTTGTAAAATACCATGTACAGTGAATATAAAACAGTTTTCTAATCTCCCTGGATATCTCTTCCTCTTGGCACCTGGCACGGCACCACACATGCAACCCTTCGTGGCCGCTCGGACCATCGACATTCGCAACAGCGTGCACAAAGGTTAACCTCTTTTAGTCGTTGCGGCCTCCTAGGATTTTTGCAACGCTCGCGGGCGGCTCGGTGTACTTGAAACGTCCGGGCTTTCGCCGTGGCATTGGCGGCGTGACACAAATTCTTCTATCACTGAGTGCAGTCGTAACAGTACGCATGCCAGATAGCAATTCGGCCGAAACATTCGAAATACTTCGTCATGCACCCACCGACGGCAGTTTATCCTTTCATCCGCTATTACGTTTCCTCATTATTTTTTACATTTCAATTTCAACCACAGCTAACTTCCCCATGCTCCTCGGCTTCACTGATTGTTGGCTTTTTATTGTCACGAGCAGCAATCCTGTGGTCGGTGCTTGGACGACGACGAGGGTGTGGCTTTGTTGTGCACGCGCTCACCGGAACCATTGCCTTGTAATTATATCCATTGTATATAGAATCTCCCCCTAACAATATGTTCAGTATTTTATACTGGTCATTTCGTTGTAGAGGCGTTCGACTTTAGTTGCCTTACACTGGCACATCGCGCCATCTAGTAACAGCTTGCAGAACCCTAAACAAGGCTTGATAGCTAGCTGTCTTCACAATGCTTCGCATAACATTCATTCACACAGTGCGTAGAATATGCATAATGTTTGTTGACTGCCTTACAGGGTTAGCACTTGCTGAGATACTAAGCTGAGGTGAGGTCGATTATTACATGCTTCAATGTTTTTGCTAACATCTCTTCGAACAAAGTATACCGTGCCCACTGGGCAGATATATTTAAGCAGTGCAGTTTTATTAATCGACGCTATAGATTTCAAATGATGTGGCACATGAAGCAAAATAGGTATTGTACCCTGCAGCATGGGTAGCGTTTATGAGAACAGTATGCACTGGGTTGTGAGACTGAGCAATGTGTCCTGCTGTTTCACGCGCTGTGCGTTAAGGAATCCTTTACGCAGTAATCTGCGTTTTTCTTCCTTTTTTATAGGAAATGAAACGCGATCTGCAAGGCAATACAAACGAGCCAGCTCCGTCTCAGGACAGTCAGCTCAGGCCAGGATAACCGCCTTGAAAGCAGCTGCACAAGCAGACCTCAAGGTAGGATATTACAGCAAGAAGTTGACTTCGAATATGCTGCTAGGCTGGATCTGCTAAAAGCTATACAGCGTGATATACAGGGTGGACATGCTTCCATAAAAGACATAAGGGAACAAAATGGGACACCTACAACTAGCCGTGGAAGTCGGTCTTCGCTACATGGACTCTACTTCAAGAATGGCCCGCAGGTATATTTGCCAGAATTCCTGACTAAGTACGCTACAGCAGGACGCATAGAAACTGGCGAGACTGGTTAGTCCGCTGATAGCGACACGTCCTCATTTACTGCCGCGCTAGACGAATCGTTGCAGAGAACCAGTAGCTCTCATGCTACAAACCAGCCAGCTGCGTCTCAGGACGACATTCCACTCACCTCAGAGCAGGATGGGTGTCCTGGAAGCAGCCGCACAAAGAGCCCTGGCAGTTGCCCTTTACCACAAGCGCACTATATCCAAGATAACCCAAGGCTGAATCTTCAAGAAGCTACAGGCGACATTGAGAATGGAAACGTTTCCATAGAAGGCACAATGGAAGAGGATGTCATCTCTGCAAGCAGCCCTCAAAGTAGCCCTTCCCAACATGGGCTTTACATGTGCAGCGATGATCGCACTACTAAGAAACTCAGAGTTGCAAGTCTATCAAGTTCAGCATGTTCCTGTGTTTAAAGAGTATAATAGACCTGCTTATTTTACGGATATTGTAAAATTAATCCCCGATATCGATGGCAATTATACGAAACACTGCAAGCACATGGTAGTTGACAGCAGTGGCAGAAAAGACATGGAGTACATTTGTCTCCTGCAGTCTTGATCTGCATAATACTATACATAACATACAATACAATACATAACAAGAAGACATCGCAACTGAAAGCGACGAAGGGACTGCTTAGGTTTTTAAAGGACATGGCTTGGACAAGCGGCTATGACAGTGACCTCACGTACCACGTAAGAGTGACGGACTGTGACTGACGATGTGTGTGCTGTGTACGTTATGTGCTCTCTCTCTCCTCCCCATCTTTCATTCCCCCTCACCCCGCTCCCATGTGTAGGGTAGCAAACCGGTTGTGCTGAACTGGTTAACCTCCCTGCCTTTCCTTCTCCACTTTTCCTTCCTTCCTTTCTGTAGAAACGGAAGCAGTGGTCTCAGCAAACAATTTAAGTTACGATCACGAACACGGAACGGAAGCTGTATGTACCTCTGCCATCAAGACGGTAGCCTTGAGTGCTATGAAACACGTGGCACTGACTTCATAACATTGCTTTCGTCGTCCACCACACTGTGTGCCATAGAAGACTCTGACGATAATGATTTAAACCAGAATGAGGATATCAGTGTGAGTAGGTGCTGCCAAAAACGCCGATCAGAGCATTTTCAGATGTACATTACTGCAATGACGAGCAGCAGCACACCACCACGGTCCTTAAAAAAGACCTTAATCTACTGACCGGCATTAGAGCCCCCTTTGATGCGGTGGCAGGGAAGTACCCCCACAAAGATGTGGCGACGTGTAGCAATGCCTCTGATGCGGTCGAATTAAAGCGCAATAAGGAAGATTATGTCCTGACGAGCAGCAGTGCCTCCACTTGTGCACCAAAGCATCTAGAGGAATATGTTCATATGACGACCGACAGCAGTGGCGCGGCCACTCTTGAAAGGTCAACAAGAGCTCGTACCACAGAGGCCGTTGCATTCGAAAGACCACGTGTTGCGACAATCTCCACATCCACTCGTGCAAGCTCACCTAAAAAACCGATCGTCGAAGCAGGCGCTACGCTTCCCAAGAAAGTGCGTACTCCTTATGTCAGTAATGACCCGGCAGAAATCATTGACAACAAAAACATAGCGTGGGAATCTCGACGAAGGCTCAGAACCGAGGACCGATACAAAGCCGAGCGTAGAGTTTGGTATAATAAATCCATTCCTGATCTCCATCAAGACTTGTCGACATTTGTTAATCGTCGACATGGCGCAGTTGCGGATTTGTAAACATCATACTCCTATTTTTTATTTACCAATTTCCTGCAATCCTAGTATTAACTTCCATGGTGTAAATAAAAAAAATGAATGCTGCAGTCACTGTAATTTAACTTTCACTCTTACGTGCAACAAATTTCAATCAAATCCGTTTTGCGGTTTTCTCATAAAAGCATCCTGCGTTTTACATGTGTTTGAGTAGCCGGCATCGGAGATACGCCCGAGCGAAAGCTTCCTCTTAAATATAGGATCACGCCGGTTCTATAGTATAATGATGATGATGTATGGGTTCTTATGGCGCAAGGGCCAGATATTGCCAAAGAGCGCCATAGACATAGTCCTCTGGGTAAAACATAAATAGGTTTTAACATATTTGTTGAGTGCCAGCGCAAAAATAGCGCATTTTCAACTTCAAATGCCGTCATTTTTTGCATGTGAAAGTGTTACACTGCATATCATGCGACGCTGGGCGGAATGGTAAAAACCCGAACGCAAGTGCGCCAGTTAGCCTGCCAGCTAAGGCATTCAAAAGAAAATGATAATATAATGGGTTGAGGGGAGAGCGCTACGTTCACACACAATGTAATCACGCTTAGATTTGCGCAAAATAAATGCCCAAGCCCGAGCATTATCTCGTCTCATAACCTGATAGATCATGCGGAAATAAAGCGCTGGGTTGAACTACACACAAGAACACATTAAACGCAAGCATGCGCAAATATTCGAAGTCATTTATCTTTAGTTGGTGAACGCCCATTAAGCGGTCACTTGAACCAGGATGCACGAAAGAGCAATAAAAAGAATAATGGTTGTAAACTGATCGCGTGTTTGTCCTTCACTGATTTGTTATATAATTTAAAGGTCCGGTTGTGTGACCCGTGAAGGGCGGGAGCCAGCAGATGCTTGTAAGGGGCGCGCTGGGGTATACGCCACCGCTTTTGTATCCTAGCAGACGACGCACGAGCCATGAAGACGCGACTGCAGCGCCGTCAGTTTCCGTGACCACCGCTCCGGAGACAGGGCGCGTATGCGAAGCTGCGAAACTGAAGTAGTCAATTTGGTGATAACTGTGGCAACTTAGAGACAATAGTGCACACATTACTAGAATGCCCGGCGTACCGCGACGAGAGACAATTCTTTGAGCAACAAAGGGACATGCTTAGCCACGATCCGTTAACGTTACCGAGCACCTTAGCCTAATGCCAGATCCTTCAAAACAGCGGCGGCTTTTGGATTTATTGTTCAAATACCTGTTAGAAGTTGGCATAATCGGAAAGCTTTCAAGATTCAATTATTCATATAGACAATAAATTTACCCAACCATCTCGCCTGTTAATATTAGTATCGATCAGGTCCACTCGCGCATTTCATATTTATGTTTCTTTTTTTCCCACTCTCCTCTGGAATCATAATCAGCCTATATTTTATGTCCACTGCAGGACGAAGGCCTCACCCTGCGATCTCCAATTACCCGTCTTGCGCTAGCGTATTCCAACTTGCGCCTGCAAGTTTCCTAACTTCATCATCCCATCTGGTTTTCTGCCAACCTCGACTGCGCTTTCCTTCTCTTGGTATCCATTCTGTAACCCTAATGGTCCACCGGTTATCCATCCTACGCATTGCATGGATTGCCCAGCTCCATTTCTTCCGCTTAATGTCAACTAGACTATCGGCTATCCCCGTTTGTTCTCTGATCCACACCGCTTCTCTTCCTGTCTCTTAACGTTAGGCCTAAGATTTTCGTTCCATCGCTCTTTGTGCGGTCCTTGTACTCGAACTTTTGTTAACCTCCAAGTTTCTGCTCCTCTGGAATATTTCAATTCAATTCCCCATCCCTATAGTGAGTAGCATGCCAGCAGTTGTATACGCCCCGGCAAAAATCTGTTTCTCACTCTCATCTATTGGAAAGTTTCGACTGTACAAAGCCAGAGTGAAAAGGACCGGGAATAGCGCAGATCTTAGCCACACTCGCCGCGTAAGATTTCGCTTTTTGAACTCTTCACTGCTGGCTTTGAAGCCGTTGTACAAATAGGGAACAATGTATTGTTTCTCGTTTTCTTTATAGTTGAGGTTGCCTTCCGCAGTACTTCTATTACAGCATCGTGTTTGATGCTATCAAAAAATTTTTAATTATGGCGTTTTACGTGCCAAAACCACGATCTGATGATGAAGCACGCCATAGTGGGGGACTCCGGAATAATTTGGACCAGCTGTGGTTCTTTAACATGCACCTAAATCCAAGTACACGGGTGCTATAAAACACATATGTTAAGTCACTAGTGTTTTTATGTAACGCACTATTTAAAAGTCGTTACATTCTTCGGCTGCCTGCCGTGGGTACTTTAAGACTAGGGTACTGAATATATTCCATTGAGAGGGCCACTATGTCTTTTACGATGCGGTAGGACGTGTATTGGCTTGAGACTGCGTTCACTTTTGTGTAGCCGTGTAGCGGCGCAGAAACCGAAGCTTTTGAAACAAAACAAAATGTTCCAAAACAGCTACGTTTAAAGCCTTGTGCGCAGCAAGAACAAATCTATCGGAACTGAGCACACCCGCGAGCGATTAGGCAGAAAATAATCAGATAGTGGCCGCACTGAGGAACTTTACTGAGTCAGAAACTGACAAGCCACTGCTTCAAAATATTTGCCAAATAAAGATCAAAGAGCAAAACACACTAATCCTGAGTGAATTCATGAGCGGAATGTTTGTATAGCTTGGAATACATACTTAGCCCCGCTTTTAGAACAAGCACCATATACGCTGCTTGCGCCATTTGGACATAGCTTAATCAGCTCTGAAAGCAGTTTTGCATGTTCCCTGAAGCTGTGATCAAAGCGTCGTGTCATCCACCTAATCGCCGTCTACGATACCTCCGAAAACAGTTCTAAGCCGCGCCGTCGTCATACACTTCCATTGTAAACAAGGAGGCAACGGAGGCAGTTAAGGCAAGCAATGGACGCATCACCACGTGATCAAACATGGCAGCGCCCACGGGATCACCACGAAAGGGTCAATAAATATAGGTGCATGTGCGACTGCGCCGCTTCAATGCGCACCCGCACGGGACGGACTGGCGCTCCGCAGAGCGCGGCATCGCTGAACCGTGTTCACCCAGTTGACGACCTCCTACATGGCATGTAAGCTGAAAAAGAAATTCAAACTCTTGATAAAATCCTCACAGCGCTTAACGAAGACAACGACCTGCCGCTATTCAGCAAGACGACATTATGGAGGATATTGCATGACATCGGCTTCACTTTTGAAAAACGAAAGCTGGCGCTTATCGAGCGCGACAACATGCGTAATCGCCTAGCGTCGGAGGTACTTGAGTGCCATCAAGGAAGCATACTTTTTAATGTTGCGCCTTGCACGTTGAGTTCTTCTGCCGTATATTCTTGGCGCTTGTAAATAGAAAACAGAATGTTTATGCACTTTAATGGCTGAAATCCAGCAGCATGTGTTTAGTTCACATTTTATTTGTTGTTAGCGGCGGGCGCGGGGACAAATTTTTGTGGCTATGCAGTTAAAGCTGCAACAGTGACGTACCGGCTTTCACAAACGCACTGTTCGAACGTTCTCACGAGCGAGACGCCGGCCTGCAAGCTGGCGTATCTTGCTCGTAGCGTCCAGTTCTGAGCCACAGTAAGCTTACCCCGGGTAGTTCAGGCGTTTTGTCATAGTGAACAGGATTTCAGGTACGCTTCAGAGACATATTCTTATCCCATTTTTGAGCAGGGGCAATCATTTACCTGGATGTAACGTGGGTAAATGCTGGCCATACCAAGCAGCAAGTACGGCAAGACAGCACAGTGACATCATCTAAGGACGCCTTCGTAAGGGGCCTAAAAACGGGTCCAGCAGCCCCATCTGGAAAGGGAGGCCGCCTGATCCTTGTGCACGCAGGAAGCAGTGACATTGGATTTATTAACAATGCAGCAGATTTCTTCAAGGCCAAGAATGACAGTAACGTGGACTACCATCCGCAGATGAATGCCACATACTTCGAACGCTGGTTTACGACTTAACTGTTGCCCAACATCCCCACCAGTAGGGTCAATGTTATGGATAATGCGCCGTACCATAGTGTCGCTCTAGAAAAAGTTCCCACAGCGTCGTCACAAAAAGGTGACATCCAAGCGTGGCTTACAAGGAGGGGAATTGCTTGGAGCTCAGAAATCGTTCGTGCCGAACTGTTGGAAATTTCAAAGAGAGTGAGCTTGCCCTACGCTTGTGTACCGTATAGACGATATTGCTGCTCAACACGCACGGTCATGAAGTGTTAGGACTGCCTCCATACCACTGTGAATTTAACCCAATCGAGACTGCATGGGGTGTCATGAAAGGCCGCGTAGTCATGAGGAACAAGCAGTTTACTTTGGCGCATGTTGAACAGCTATTACAAGGTGCACTGGCATCACTAACCCAACAAATGTGGGCAAACTGTTCCGCTCATGTCCAGCATGTTGACGATGAGACCTGGGAACGGGATGCACATATCGGTAATCAAATCGAGCCGGTCATTATTAGCACGGGTGGATGAAGTGGCTCTTCTGACGAGTCTAGCTCAGCATTAAGCAGTACCGAAGAGCTTGCTTAGAGGGCCTCTCACCAGACCCCATTGCAAATGCCATGCCTGGTATCAACTGTTTGTACGCCCAAACTCGTGTGTCTCGCTGTATGCTTCTGGAACAAGATAATCCGGGGAATGTTTGCAGTCCTTATCGTACGCAAAAACTGCCGATTAAAAGTTGCTTTCATACAGAACAATGCCTCATGAAACGGAGATTGCGGGTAGGACAAAGAAGCGCAACGTACCGTCGGTTATGTCCTTTCTATGACTTCGTATTTGCGCTTGTTGGATTCAACTGATCGCTGATAAATAAACTCGTGTGCATATTCATTTTCAACAATAATTGAAATATATTTTAACAGCGAAGCTGTTTAAGACAGCCGTAATTTGTGGTGCGTAGCAAGAAACTACCAAGAAAGAAAAACTTTCTTGCCGAGGCGGGATTCGAACCTGCGTACCCGCGGTCCCACAGCGAGCGTCCTAACAACTATAGTCGAGTACTACTTTAGAAGAGAGGAGAGGCCCCGCCCAGGTGACCGAAGGGCAGCAGCCAATTGCCTCCACGACTAAAGAAATGGTCCCGCTCAAAAAAATTTTTGACTGCTTCAAAGACGCGTATTTCCCGGTATAAATAAGATTTGATGAGTGGTTTGGTAAAACTATCATGATGGAAATGCTACAGCACATGCCGGATCGCGAGAGAAAAATAACTCCGTGCCTTCTACAACGCGGTGCGTTGTCTGCTACGGAGCAGGATCGACGGCACCGGGTATGTAATTATAAAGCAGTCGTTGGCTTAATATAGCATAAGATTCATATATACTTTTGTGTGTTTTCAGAAATCTATTTTTTTAAATGTGGTCGCCTTATTTTTTCTTTTTTTGCGGTTGCGAATATGCAATCTCGTGAGTTCGCGCACGGCATTCCGTGCCAGTTTTCCGACATGGAGCGCAGCGAGGTGACATCGGAACGCGATCCTTTGTTGCCGAACGAGCCTTGTGTCGCCTCGATGACCACACCACCAAGGAGCCTCGGCAAAGAATATGAGCGGCCAGATCCTGAACAGCGATTCACGCAACATGAGTTTCCACTGATACACGTTTTGGCGTAACAGGAAGCCTGACCGCAGCGTGGAGCACACGAGCAAGTTTGTCGCCGACATGCTCGCTGTCAGCGAAAGGACAGTGGTCAGGGTGGGGGAGGAAGTTAAAGCTTCGCATTTTTCGGGTGGCAAACTGACGATGCCCTCGCGAAAGCGCCCACACAATGCGGAGAAGACGCAGCGAGAAGTTTGACAGCTTCACGTTGTGCGCGCTGAGGTCATGTGTGCACGATTTCTTTCGCCGCAACCGGATACCGACGGTCGAGAACTCGGAGCGTATGGAACTCCCATCACTAAGGCAGTGTACTGTGCGTCGCCTGCTTGCCGAGATCGGCTTCAAGCACGAAAAGAGAAGCCGCAACTCGCTGCTTATCCACCGGGATGACATCAGCGATTGGCGGAATCGCTACCTCCGTGATGTGGAGCGCTACCGGATGGAAGGCCGAAAGATCTACCTGGACGAGACATCGGTGACGGCGGTACACAGTCGGTCGATCGTGTGGACAGACACCATGGTGCAGAAGCGTGGACGCCTGTTCGGTCGAGCAAATGGCCCGACGATGGGTCTACAACAACCTTCTGGGAAAGGTCAGCGCCTGATCGTGACGCACATCGGCAGCGAGGATGGCTTCGTCGATGGCTGCTTGGATGTATACCGAAGCCAAAAGACAGGCGACTACCACGAGGAAATGGACAGCAATCGCTTTGAGGGCTGGTACAATGACGTTCTGCAGAAGTTGCCAGCTGGTAGCGTCATTGTTTTAGACAATGCACCTGTCACAGACCCCGCAGACGAGGTGCAGACGCCGGACCAAATTCCAAAGCCGACCTTATCAGCTTCCGACAATAATCCCACGAAAGCAAGGACAATTAAGAATGGGCCCTCTGGTGCGCCAGCGAACGCCAGTTGCTGTCCAAAGACCGAGTCAGAGTTGTCAAAACACAAAATATATTCTTCACACAAGGCAGTTACACACACACTGTCTCGATCCTGCGTTGTCTAACTATACAAACTGAGAACTATTCGCTTCGTTAGTACATAAAAGAGAACCTCACATACCCGCCTCAGAGAAGACACCACAAGCCTGAAATGAATTCACTTGATTTTCGTCCTCCACAGGGGAATAATATCTTCAATAAGCCTCATACTGCTAATGAATGAGGCTTCGGCTTCTTTCTAGCTGCAGCCATGCGGTCCAAAAGGCATATTTCACAAAAAATTTGGGCCGAGCAGCCTGTGTCAGTTCGCCAAACAGATTCGTGATGTCTGTTCCTCAGAAACAAGCAGCAGTAAATTGCACAAGTGAGTTGAACTTGTAGCACGGAACAGTGAATATTGGTACATTCCTTTGCGTATTATGCAAATAGCTGTAAGCCTCAATTAGCTTTACTTCAAATTACCGCCACTTGAAATTAACCAGGGAAGAACGGCCTAATTTTGAGAAACAGTTAAAGGAACAAGTGGTGCTGGTTGAATCTAAACTGCACTCTCAGGTCCTCGTGTTACTGCCGAGCGTTTCTGTGAAGAAATGAAAAATTAGATATTATACCATGAGCTACTCGTCATAAGCAAACACATTTTAATGGGTTACAATCAAGGTAAATGTAGCAGTCATATGTTGCAGACATAGTGACATGCTTGTTGCACCACTGCAGGTACGGTGTCCTAACTGGATTCTTATGTGCTATGCTTATGCGTTTATACATGCTATTTATGCTTTTTTATTAGTCCCTCAATCTCCAAACTCTAGATCCGCGAATGAAAAACACGCAATGAGCTGGTCTGAGCTCCTTCGGCTAGCCCTTGAGAAATAAATTATCTTCTAGGAAATAGTCTCTTTGAATAAGTTTGCGCGAATGAAGACGTAAAATGTATTTGAGATGACCGTCATAAGTATACAAGAACAGGGAACGACAGTGAACGAACGGAAACACAGCAGAAGGCGTCCGAACAACGCCCGAACGGCAGCAGACGACAGGTGCGAGTCCGTGCCCTGACGTCACGCGATCGGCACTCGCAGCGCCCCTGTAGCTCATTCTCGGGGCTAATACCATAGAGAAATTCAATAAGAGAGGACACTCGACAAAAACTGCCAACCGGAAACACGTCACCAAACGTCACGCTATAGTATTGATGCCGAACGTTAGCTGCCGCGAGCATCGAAAAAAAAGTGAAATTAGGTTAACAGACATTGATTTATTTTTTTAATTCTTTGCCGCGAAAACTAAAACGTTTTGCGTATAAATAAGCTTAAACTTTGCGACCTATTTTTCTTGCCTTACCTAGCGACAGGCCAATGACGCGCCAGATGCATGCGTCATCCGCCAGACACTCCCCCGAGACGAGCGAGGGCGGCTGCGCGCGCATATGAGCGCTCGGGGCGCGGCGACCCGTCAGTCTCTTTTTCTTTTTATTGCGATAGCAATTATATGGACACTCCAAAGCTGATTTCTGCCGTCGTCGTCGTCGCCGTGAGGTTCCGTATGACGTCAACGGCGATGAAATCGTCGCCGCGCTCCGGACGCTGTATGTGCGAGGGAAAGGCCGCGAGGGACGCGCGCTTTCACGGGGAGCGAACGCACGTCGGAGAGCAAACGCGCGTACTGCGCCTTGCTCCCTTAAGGGCTGCAGAATTAAGCGTCCCTTTCCTCCTTTCCATATATAGAGAGCAAACGCGACTTTTTCCGTCGCGCGAAACGCTGTGGGGGGACGGGAGGGAGGGAGGGGAGGCGACGTTTAGCTGCGGCACCAAATGCGTATTTATATAAAAACGCCGCGCGCATTCGGTGCGAACGCGGGCAAAACGCCGAAGGCGTCGACAAATGTTCTGCGCGTTGCTGGTGCTGCTGCATGTCCAAGTTTATACAGCTGATAAAACTACTATCCTTACTCCGTGTAGCTCTCTACTAATTTGCTATCGCAATTGATGCTTCGCCTTTCGGGTGAAACTGCGAGAATTTTTTTTAATGTAGCCTGGTTTCTTGGGCTCCCAGCGTAGTCTTGCGTTCCTTCTGCACTGGAACAAGTCACCACCGCACTATTGGACTACGGCAAGGTGAGAAATTTTGTTTCACTGTCTAGGACGCATTTAGGATTACGGCACGGGACCGAAACTTAAGACGCAGTTAGCGAAAAACAGCTCGGCCGTCCTGGCGCAGTTACTTTGAGTTAATGAATCGTGCTCGTACAGAGGGGTCCACTGTTAAAGGGAACACCGGAGCGCGTGGCGTCTGCTCGGCACCACCACCGGCCGGTGACTACAACAAGTTCCGCGCAGGCGCAGTGAGTGCTGTGGGCGGTGCTCTTTTGTTGTCTGCTACCGTCCGCTGCCGCACTTCAGATAGTAGAGAAGCAAGACGATCACGCCTTTTTAATGTTGGCCGGTCACACACTGGCCACACACTGATAGCCAGCGATTGCCAAGCTGAAGGTAAATTAAACGAGGCAAAATATTAACAAGCAGGTATTTTTGCTGTTTAAGCTAACAAGACAAACATTACCATTTTTTATGGATGTCTCTTTGTGGCACAGCTATATTAGAGAATACTCCGTGTGTAGTGCCCATCTCATTTGTAGTACTGCATATTGAGTCGGTGCAGTGCGTAGGCTGCGCAAAGAATCCACAAGCGCCTTTAACGAGTATATTAATTTATAAAGAGCTATCACACGAGTTATGGTTGAATCATGGGAATTGACGTGCAAAGTAAACATTTTTTGAGGGGGGAAATCTTTATGAAACAAGAAGGCGAACAAAAGACGGCACGGTTATTGCTGCTGATGTTAAGGGTATTTATCTGATTCCTTCCAGCTGGAAGGAAAGTGGCTGCGTTCAAACACCAATTACGCGAGCTGTTTGCTTCGCGACGATCCGAAGCACGGCAGCTGACCGTAGCAGACGACGAAAGAGCACCGCCCACAGCGCTCACTGCGCCTGCGCGACACTCGTTGCGGCCGCCGACCGTCGGTGGCGCCGACCAAACGCCACGCGCTCCGGTGTTCCCTTTAAGTGGACCCCTCTGTACGTGTTTCCGACGCTTCCTAGGGGATTATTGTAACTTATTTCGGTTCTGTTGAGGCACACAGGCCGCTGTGACGCAGTTAGCCACAACCAACTCGGCCGTGGTGCGTAGTCTAGTACATCTTGCTTGAAGTTCGTGCCGCTTCCTCTGACGCCAGACATTACTGCAAAGTAATTTCGTTACTTTTCGGGGTACTATAGCTTTTGAGGCACGCTGGCCGCACAGCGCACTGTGGCGCAGTTTGCGATAAGCAGCTCGGCGCTGATGAAAAAGTTAGTTTGGCGTCTATTGAATCTTAGAGGGACAAGTTTGTGACGTTTTTTGTGGCCCCGCAAAATATACCATCTTTCGGTACTAGCGCCTGTCGAAAACGCGATGGGCGATTGCCAAGAGTGATAACATGGGAGTGTGTTGCTGGCGCCGGCAGAACGCTAGAAAGATAACGCCGAGGAACACATCAAAAGCTTGTAATTCGAAAATTCCGTCTTCTAAAGGACTGAAAACAGGCTTTGCACCCCCGCATTTCTCTTGAGTGCCTGTTGCGTCCGTCTCTGTATGTGGCGTACCGTCGCGTCGCCCGAGGCCAAGTTTTGGAAACGCAAAGTCGCCGATGTATTTGTGCTGCTAATGTGCAGGAAATAGTGCCCGGAAATGGGGGAATGCTTGGAAATAAAATGTTTTCATATTTTATGGTATTGTTTGGGACGAGTCGCGTATTTTGTACGCCACGTATGTAAAAGCGAATTGCTTGTTTTTAATGCCACCCATTCACCGCTTTCGCCCGTTTCGCCTCTACACGCAGCATTCCTATATCTAAATACCAAATGACACATGCTTGTAACATGCTGTTACGTGCTTGTAAATGTAACATGCTTGTAATTAACTTTTTTTTTCAGCTGATGCCGCACGGTGGAGCTTCATGCGGGAACTACTGCTTACCTGGGGTCACAACGTTGGATGAACACAAAAAGCGCGGAACGAGCTTTTATATAGAACAAAATAAATATTTCCTCACTTCACAAGAGGTCTTGCGTCTACTTTGTGAAATTGCACGTGGCAGAGATTCGATGGGCCTTGACAAGATCGTTCGCAATAACTTTTACCGAATAAGAAACCGATTCCCCACGAAGACCGTGCGCGGTCGGGCAAAAAAAAAAAAAAAAAGCGCAGCCGGCGTGTTAGCTAGCGTTCAAAATGCGCGCGCCCAAAACCGAAAACGGAAGTCATTGATACAGACCGCTTGGTGTGCTGCCGTCAATTCGGCCGCTGGGCTGTATGGGAGTGTCCGCTCTTGTTGGATTCTGTTCTCTATGCTAATACAGCCACGCTTGCAGAGCCTGCATTTAAGCGAACCATATGAGCATCATCGTCTTTGTGCACAGATGGCGTGTTCGTGCGCTTGTGCTCAGCGAGGTGAAGAGGTTTTGCGCTCTATGAGCGCGAGAGAGAGACCCATTCACGGAGTGGGTCTCCTGCAACGCGGTGTCGGTGTTGTAAACTGCGCTAGGCAACGCGCAGTGACGGCCGTAAGTCCGAGACGCGCGAAAAGAAACTATCATCGTCATGAGTAATAAGATGAAAAGTTCGCGCGCACTTCTCGAAAATGCTGGGCTACGATCGCCCAGCTTCGCTGTTTCAAGCGTTGCGCGGCCGAGTGCTAGGTTAGCCGTTTTTATTTCGTTATGTACAAAATTCATCATTTACATTTAGAGCGTATATGATGTCGGTTGTAATGCAGGCGATGACAGAAAAAACATATTTTTTTACTCAACGATTCTTATTACCAAAGAAAAAAACCGAAAAACTTCGCCATACTGAAATTCGAACCCAGGCACTACGTAGCCTGCACCCCCAGCGCGCGCGGGCCTTGGACCACTCAGCCATGACACGCGTGGAATGCATTTATTTATTTATTTATTTATTGCTGCGGACTACTTCCGTAGCTTCCAGCCTGTTGCACGGACGAATGCTACAAACTCGAGAGGGAAACCGCGCGAAAAAACACGACAAGAATACAAGAAGGAAGACACACACCAGCGCTGCGCTGGTTCCCTCTCGACTTTGTACCGTCTAGCCCAAGCCTCTACGGACTGCTACAAAATTTTCAAACGAACGTTTCTAGGCTGTGCGGATCTTCGATAGAGGTCGAGGAAGCACGAATTACAAGGTTACGTGTGCGCCCGCGTTCCCACAAGCGAGACAGCCTGCCCGAGCGGGCACACCTGAATGAACAAACGACCCGCCTTGCGGTGCCGAAACTCTATGACCCTCCTTTTCCCGATTTGCCTAGTGCAAGTTATGTCTGCTAAACGATGGTATAAACCCCAACGCTGTACGCGACAGGGACTTCAATGTTTGCACAGTGTAGACGCGCCCAAAGCATGCAAAATATCACACACGAGGCATTAACTAGCGAAAATAGTAACGCCATGCTACGAGAAACTTACCATCTGGTCGCGGTTCAGTCACGTGTCATTCACCATTGTAGAGACGAGTGTCGCAGAATATGCCAACCTCGATTGCAGCTTCCGACAGACGCTAGCTTTACAACACGCCAGCCGCTGAGGTCTCGGCTAACGATGCTTCGTCCGCGATATTTGAGCTCTTGGTCACAACATTGACTTCAGCAACCGCCGTAAAATTGCGTGCTCACCAGGTAACAGGACGTGGTCGAAGTAGCGGCAACGCTCCGCGACGTAGTGTGCGTGCGCAAGACGAGGCGCGCCTCTCAGCGAAAGAGCGAGTCGATCACATTCGCCAGCGGCTTCCCGAGCACTACCGACGAGCCAACGGCGGCCGCGGCCACGTCAAGCGCGACGTAGAGGCTGATTGGCTGGCGGGCGCAGCACTGGATCTCGCGATTTAGCCCATCTCCCCTTTAGCGCCGTTGGAATCGTCCACGCGCACTAACATCCACGCGCGGATCCGCGCGGTGTTCGCCCAGACGATGCTTTTATGCTGTTGTGCGCCCTCTTCGCACCGCAGCAACGCAAAACGTTTCTACGACGAATAGTTCGTTGCCAAAAAACACAAAGGAGGTGAAACGCTGCCTTCGCTTAAACGGCAGGCGCTTCACTCGCAGGACGAAGCGTTCGAGACGCGTCGCTGCTAACGATCGCATTTTGCTACGATTTCAATCACAGACGCGCGTTCCTGGCCGCTGACGTTCGAGTGTGCACATTTTAACACTGTCCTCTTCTGCACATGGTGGAGTCTATTAAGGTGTTGCTAATACTGACGAGGCTTCGCCGTGCTCCCTCTGGGGATTTAGAATTAGGCGTCCTTTCCTTCGTTAGATCCCTGTCATCAAGTCGTACGTGATCGCGGGAATTCATGCTATTCCAGGGGATGGTTCAGCAAAGCTGATGCGGACGCGCAAAATATTTTTATGCGACTTTTGACGGTGTTCTGGCTGACAAGAAATTGCGGCAGAACCCGTCTCACGATCATTCTTTAATTTATTCCGAAAACCATGGCGTTCTACTTCTCGTTCCTGCTGTAACTTGTAGTCACGCTGTTCGTCTGTTTGCCGTGGGCTCGTTGGCAATTTCCTTCAGGAAGGTGCTATAACCGGGGTAAGTGTGCGTTTGTTATTGGCTTTATGCGCGACATTTTCAGTTTTATTGCGATAGCAATTATATGGACACTTCAACCGGATTTCTGCCGTCGCCGTGAGGTTCCCTATAGATAAAATCTTCACCGCGCGCCGTATGCCCGAGCGGAAGCGTGCGGGGACGCGCGCTATCACGGAGAGCGAACGCACTCAATCTGCCACGCGCAAGCAACGAAGCGGGAAGCCAGCGCCGGAGGGAGCGGGGGGGGGGGGGGGGGGGGGGGGGGCACTTCTACTGTGCCAACAACCGCGCTCGTCGCTCGACCGCACGGTCTCTTATCTCTCCCACGCGCAAGCAAGGAAGCGGGAAGCCAGCGCCGGAGGGAGCGGAGGGGGGGGGGGGCGCACTTTTCCTCTGCCAGCAACCGCGCTCGCCGCACCGTCTCTTATCTCCACACGGCTCTGACCTTTATGCACTGTGCATTCGCCGCTCAGTTTCTGTTGAAGCGATAGACCGCACGTACCTTCGCCTGCTGCAGCGTATGGGCTTGCTGCCAGCGTTTTGACAGTCGTTCTCTGCAGTCATTCAGTGTGATTTATTCATGTTTGTTTGTGCGCGCTCACACCACGCTTGTTCATTCAGTTAGTAATAGTCAGGCCACATTTTCCAACGCACGCTACACATGTAATGCTGCCCGGATCGGCAGTGCAGCGCTACAGGTGTGTCCCTTCGCACGCGCGCTGCCCACGGGAAGCGCTTCTCATCAACACCACCGTTTCACACGCGCCTTCTCGTGGTCATCGAGTCTCTCTTCATGTCGGTCTACTTACGCTGCAGCACACCTGCTTACTTAATCAGCCCATGTTTACTACAATTCATATTGCTACCAAAGCCGCTCACCTTACTTCGTATGACATTGCTGTGTTGCTACCGCATTCATTGCTTCGCCCTTAGGGCGAAACTGTGACATTTTTTTCGGTCTACCATGTCTATGAAAATAGCGTTTGTATTTTTCTGTTGTTTCTTATGATTACTGCTTGGCGTCTGGTTAGTATTCTGGATAGACTTGGCAGGCTGGCGTGGTTGTCTCGTTTTCTGAACAAACGCCTTTCTTTCGATATGTTATTTTCTGTGCAACTACGAGTCGCACGCAGGTGATTGGTCAGGGGATCGTAGGTCCCGTGCAATTGTACTCACGGGACAGCGCGTTTGCTTTGGCAATAAACTTAAACTTTGCGACATTTTTCTTGCCTTACCTAGCGACAGGCCATTGACGCGCCAGCTGCATGCGTCGTCCGCCAGACACTCCCCCCAGGTGAGCGAGGGCGACTGCGCGCGCACTTGATTTTCTGGCGGCCAAGGACTCATTAGATGGCATTTTTGAAGTTTGTGGTCTTTGGGGACGGTTTTAATTTCTGGCGGTAGTGTATTGTTTGTGAATTCTGGTGTTACGTCAGCGTTATTAGTATATGCTTGTGGCCGTGGTTGTCGTGGTCCGTTATAGGGCTAGCGATTGCGTACACTGTAAGCAAAAAAATACACCATCTTCCCGTAGGGGAACCCTGAGTAGTATGCGAAGGAGCCATGGGGTCGACTCAATGTAGTTTTATCAGCTGTATAAATTTGGAAATGCAGCAGCACCAGCAACGCGCAGAACTGTTGTCGACGCCGTCGGCGTTTTGCCCGCGTTCGCACCGAACGCGCGCGGCGTGGGTGACTGTTGCCGGTGCTCTGGGGCGCCTACCGTCGCGCCTCTAACCTAAGTTGCTTCGCATTATCGCGCGCGGAGCCGCAAGTGTTGCCATTCGTTGCGCAATCCGGAGAGGAGAGGAGGCATGCCGAGAGGAGATGAGACAAGGAGAGGAGGGGGAGGAGCATGCGCATGCGCAGTAGGGTGTGGAGCACCGGGGGATCATTCGGGCAAAACGCCGGAAGCTGGCGTCCGGAAGTGGAAGCGGAAGCCGGCTTCCGGTTCCGGAGCTTGGCGTACATGCGAAGTAGGGGTGTGGACGCACGGCGGATGGATAGATGGAGGGAGGGAGAGAGTGACATAGCCCCAACCGTAAGTTGCTTCGCATCTAAAATGAGCCGACATGGGAGTAAATGACGTCCTCTACCGCATTTACCGATGGGAGTGCGATATACTCCGGTCAGGCGGAGTAAAAAGTTTACTGCCCTGCTGAACGGAGGTATTGGGTGGCATGATGGGACTATATGTTTACATCCATCGTGGAGATTTTGCAGGGAATTATGGGAATATATAATTACATCCATCGAGGTGGTTTTGCAGGGAACTATGGAAGCATATGTTTACACCAATCGAGGAGGTTTTGCAGGGAATTATGGGAATATATGTTTACATCCATCGAGGTGGTTTTGCAGGGAATTATGGGAGTATATGTTTACATCCATCCGAGGATCTCTTGCAGGGAGCTATGGGAATATTGTTTTTACATTCATGAGGCAGGTTTTGCAGGGTACCATGAGGGTATTTCTTTACATTGATCGCGGAGGTTCTGAAGGAAGTTATGGGAGTATCTGTTCCATGCATCAGCTAAATGCAATACATTAGTTTCTAAGTTGGAAGATGCGAACAAAAGTAAGCAAAGTGTAGACAATAAGTTTATTGTGTGATATTCCACAAGTAAGTAAACAAAAGGTACATTAAAGCAATGAAATACAAATGTTGACTAGTAGTAGGAGCCACGCATCTCCTGGAAATGTTCATGTCATGGCACTGACATAACAAACAATAAGGAAACAATAAGTTGCACAAATAAGTAAATAAAAGGCACATTTGGACAATGAAATACAAAAAGTTGACTAGTAGTAGTAGGAGGAGCCAGGCATCCCCTGAAAATGTTCATATCATGGCACTGACATAACAAACAATAAGGAAACAATAAGTTAAGTTGCACAAATAAGTAAATAAAAGGCACGTTTGGACAATGAAATACAAAAAGTTGACTAGTAGTAGTAGGAGGAGCCACGCATCCCCTGAAAATGTTCATATCATGGCACTGACATATCAAACAATAAGGAAACAATAAGTTAAGTTGCACAAATAAGTAAATAAAAGGCACATTTGGACACTGAAATACAAAAAGTTGACTAGTAGTAGTAGGAGGTGCCACGCATCCCCTGAAAATGTTCATATCATGGCACTGACATATCAAACAATAAGGAAACAATAAGTTAAGTTGCACACATAAGTAAATAAAAGGCACATTTGGACAATGAAAAACAAACATTTGACTAGTAGTAGTAGGAGGAGCCACGCATCCCCTGAAAATGTTCATATCATGGCACTGACATATGAAACAATAAGGAAACAATAAGTTAAGTTGCACAAATAAGTAAATAAAAGCTAAATATAAGTAGGGTTGTTCGTTTTCAGGTAAAACCCGATTTCTCCCCGAATTCCAAAACAGAATACCAACCTATTGTTTTTTCACACTGCACAGCTTGCGGTGCACACGTGTTAGCTACCCTGCCTCGGGACAACAAAGTTAGATCACGTTGGCGTAAGTGATTTCCAGTGACCTATATAGGGATGGAAGCGGCCATGGGAGTTTTGGAGCAGCTCTGGGAGCAGTAAATATGGCGCATTAGAGCAGGAATTGTTCGTTTTGGGGCATGCTAGGAATGGCTCCATATGAGCGAAATACAAAAAATCAAGAAAAGATGTTCTTTATTTGACTTTGCCGAACACTGTTAGGTTATGTCGAATGGGTTCTGCGGTCCGAACATTACACAAACGCTTAAGACTTATATAAAACACCCGTAATGCATTGTATAGTACAAAGGAGTTTCGTTTTCCTGTGGCCATGTTACGTACAATAAGCGACACAACACACCCACACTAAAAAGACGCCGATGCTGAAACGGATTGCTTTACTTGGGTTTTAGGGCTAAATGCTGGCCAACACGTGGCTGTGTGGTTGTCACTGAACACGAACATCCCACAAAATTTAGTGACTTCATTCGAAGTTCGTCTTTTGGCACACGTTGGCGCAGCTCAGTGGTGTGGCACAAGATGGCGCAGCACTTCCATCCTTGCCTATAGTTCATTTCACAAACTGCGTGCACCATTGTGGACGCATCACAGCTCTCAACCAATCGCCCAACGAGCGTACCTGTTGGGTCGACATGTTGGGCATGTAGGTGATAATGGATGTTAACAAGAATGTGTAAAAAAATTGATGACCAGCTTTTCGTGAATCATCATCATTATCAGCCTATTTATGTCCACTGCAGGACGAATGCCTCTCCCTGTGGTCTCCAACTGCCCCTGTCTTGCGCTAGCCGATTCCACCTTGCGCCTGCAAATTTTTTAACTTCATCACCCCACCTAGTTTTCTGCCATCCTCGACTGCCCTTCCCTTCTCTTCGTATTCATTCTGTAACTCTAATGGTCCACCGGTTATCCTTCCTACGGATTACATCGCTTGCCCAGCTCCATTTCTTCCGCTTAAAGGCAACTAGAATATCCGCTATTCCAACTGTTTGTGAATAAAATGTTCCCTTTCTTAGAAATTATCAATGCTGTTTACTGTCATTATTACTTATTAATTGCCAAACAAACGCCGAACTTCGGAGTATTTGCTAGAAAACCCTGATGTCGCCAGGGTTACCAACTTGAAACAGATGCCTAGTTGTAATGCGTTAGCATTACAGAACTCGTGATACCACCTAACAAAACAAGAACGCAATGTATTACTTTGTGCATTTGTAAATTTAACCTGAAAAAAAAACGAATTCCGGAATGGTTCCACAAGAAAAACCAATTTCTCCCCAATTATCAGCTTCAAAAATAGTACCTAATTTTTGCCCCCAGAAGTTAAAAATATAAAACCCGAAAGTGAACAACCCTACATATAATTGCACACTACAAACCCTGTGCCACAAGAGCCACGTGTCCCCTGAAAAAGTTAATCAGTTCCAATGCCTTGACACGTGGCTTTGTGTGGCACAGACGCAGAAAGGCGTGTTCAAGAAATGTCAATAGTCGATGTGCCTTTTTGTGGTATTCAACATTGAAAACCCAGAAGGAAGCAAAAAGGCATGCCATGCCGCCAAGAGGGATGTCGCTCGCAAAATGTGTACCCTGTCTATGTAAAGAGACAAGTCCCCGTCCGCTTCTTTGAGTAGGCAAGGAGTCAGTGGCACATCCTTCTGTAGAAAACGAGTAAAAGCACCAATTGAGATTACAGTACTTGGCTAGAGGCATAATAAATTTTATTTTCCAACATGCCCAACCAACGAACAAGAGATTTTTGGGCCAGGACATTGCCCTGCTGAATACCATAACAGGGTCACATCATTGAAACTGCAAAATCTTGTGATCTTCAACTAATGCTCAGACTGACTGACAACACTAATGGACAATGTACAAATATGTTTGGTCACATAGCATTCAACACTGGAAAGTTGAGTGTACAGTAGAACCTTGTTAATACGATTCAGTTCCGTACAATTTCCCGGTGCCAAGTGCCAATATTTGCGATCGGTAACACGAGAAATAGCCCAATACAGTGACACTTTTTTTTACCTGCTAGTGCATTCTCAGAAAACATTCCTTTGGCACCAATGTTCAGTACATTGCCAAACTACAATAATATTATATATTTTCCAGCCACTACATTCCATGTGAACGAGAAAAGGTGCGAGGCATGGACAACAGAGAGTAGTAGCTGCCTACCAAAGCAGCTTCCCCGCAGCACCCGCTTGCCAGTGTCACATGAAAACACTGGCACACACAGTTTTCTCTTCTGGTACTGACAAATTTCCTCAGGGGTCGTCACCATTTTCTTCCTTCATGGTCGTTACACATTGCATTCTACCATGATAAGCACATTTACTTATCTGACTGCGCGTGAGGCGTGATCAGATTGGAAACATACTGCATGCTTTTAATGGTCGATAACCCAAATGCGCCACTGTTCCCTGCTGAATGCAGTGCCAATTGAACGCAACGCCATGCTTTAAAACTGGGATGACAATAGCTTCTTTCCATTTAGATGGCAGATACCCAGCGGCCCAGATCGTATTAAAAAGTGTGAGTAGTGTGATTTGCTTGTCGGAGTACAAGTGCTTAATCATATCGTACATGATTCTATCTGGGCCCGGTGCAGAGCTCTGACATGCTGACAAAGCGGCTTTAAGTTCGGCAATGCGAAAAGGACGGTTATAAGGGTTATTTGGACTGAATTTTCGGTTCAGTGGCTTACATTCTTCTAATGCTTTGTACTTCAGGAAGCTCTCCGTGTAGTGGGTGGAGCTATACACATGCTCGAAGTGTTGACCAAGAGCATTGGCCTGGTCTTCCAAAGTGTTTCCTTCTTTATCCACCACGGTCAACGGATGAACGTGTCCCTTAAGCCTCCTTAGTCCGTTCCATACTTTTGCCTTCTGTGTGTATGAATTGATGCAGGACAGGAACTTCTCCCAGCTTGCCCTTTTAGCTTGCCGTCGCTTTCGCCTTCCCTGTGATTTTATGTTTTTAAATTCCATCAAATTTTCTGCAGTTGGGAATTGGCAAAGTATGCCCCACGCTTTATTTTGTTTTTACGCGCCTCCTTGCACTCAGCATTCCACCATGGAAGTCGTCTTCTGGATGAGCTACCGCTTGATTTTGGAATGAACTTCTTTGCTGCCTCGATGCTAAAATCGGTAAAATACGCTACCGCGTCATCTATACTAAATTCGCTGATAAAATCTGGGGATATAAAAGTCGATTCCTTGAAAAGTTTCCAATCAGCAGAGGCTAGTTACCATCTAGTGACATGAGGAGCGGAGTCACCTTGCGTTACTAAGCTTAGAGTTAATAGAAAGTGGTCACTTCCGAATGGGTTTTTGATCACACTCCATTCTAAGTCAGGAAATATGGTAGCAGATCCAATCGCCAAGTCTATCGATGAATATGAATTGTGGTGAAGATTACAATACGTTGGCTCCTTCTTATTGAACAGGCATGCACCAGAGTTTACTAAAAAAGTTTTCTACGAAACGGCCTCTCGCGTCGCATTGTGAGTCTCCCCACATCGTATTGTGGGCGGTAAAATCTCCCACGAGTATGTAGGGCTCGTGAAGCTGATCGATAAGATTATAGAAGTCTGTTTTCTCGAGGTGATGATTTGGGGGTATGTAAATGGAACATACAGTTATCAATTTGCTGAAACGAATTGCCCGAACTGACACTGCCTGCAAGGGGCGTCTGGAAGGCAACATGTGGACAAGCTACAGACTTATCTGCTACTATTGCTACACCGCCGGACGAGACGTTAGCCTCATCGCGGTCTTTTCGAAAGATGTTGTATTGACGAAGGAAGTTTGTGTTTGTAGGTTTCAGATGTGTCTCTTGAACACACAGCAACGTTGGATTATGTTTGTGTAGGAGTTCTCTTATATCGTCGAGGTTGTGAATAAGTCCTCTAACATTCCATTGTAGTATTTGTGTCTCCATAATGAAGAAAGTGTTTGTGATGTGTGTTTAAGAGACTAATATTAGCTCACGGGGCCCTTTCCAGGCGCCGTGACGCGAGTTTTGTCTTTTTTGGAGCGGTCGAGAGAATCCCGCCGCTCCTTAGGCGCTGGCTGCGCCGTCTTAATAGGTGTTATGTCCATCGCCTCTTGTGAGGCGCTGGACACGCGCCCTTGAGAGCGCTGTGTTGGACGTGAAGGCCTCGAAACGTCGGACGAGACCTTTGGGGCCGCCAACCCGGAGGTTGACGGGCCCGCCTTCGCGGACGGTGAAGCAGCGTCCGCTGCTTTCGCGAAGGCGGCTGGTGGCACAGCCGCAGTCACACTGTTTGTGTACCGGGCCGATGCCGGAGTCTGCTGCGACGCTGCCCCCGTGCACACCGTATCAGCATACCTTGCGGTATGAAAAACAGAAACACGTTTTAGTGCTTCTCGCAACGATATGTTTTCTTTGATTTTCAATGTAATTACTTCTTTTTGTTTTTTCCAGGTTTCACGGGATCGGGAATATGCAGGATGGTCCCCTTGGCACTTCACACAGTGGGGTGTTCCAGAATATTTTTCAGGAAGTGTGGTCTTTGTCACCAAATTTTGCGCAGGTGAGTTGACCTCGGCAGCTTTGTGAGCTGTGGCCGTACTTCTGACACTTAAAACATCGACGAGGGTTGGGAATGTAAGGTCGTACACCGATTTTGGTATAGACTGATTCAAGGGGTTCTGGTAGCACACTAGAGGAAAATGTAATGACCAGATGCTTTGTGGGGATTTGTTTGTTGTCTCGCCTGATTTTTATTCTTTTTACCTCAATGACGTTTTGGTCTTGCCAGCCTTCTAACAGTTCTGCTTCAGTTAGTTCTAAGAGGTCGGAGTCTGCAATCACGCCTCGAACTGTGTTGAGGGTAGGGATGTCTGCAAAGGTCGTGAGATTTGCGAGTTTTCATGCTGCAGTTTGTCACGAACCTCAAGCAGGAGGTCGCCGCTTGCCATCTTGCTAGCTTTATAGCCTGGTCCAATGGTTTCCGTCAGAGATTTAGATACGAGGAACGGTGATATTACTCTTACGGGATTTTCAGGTTTATCACTGTGGATAACGTGGTATCAGTGGAAAAGATTCCTTGCGTGAAGTGAAAAAGTTTAGGGAGACCGGT
Source organism: Dermacentor silvarum (assembly GCF_013339745.2). Taxonomy (NCBI): domain Eukaryota; kingdom Metazoa; phylum Arthropoda; class Arachnida; order Ixodida; family Ixodidae; genus Dermacentor; species Dermacentor silvarum. The sequence goes on from NC_051162.1 coordinate 14,500,395, forward strand.
GCGTACGCGCTTTGTAGCGCTACGATCGTGTAGCAGAGGAAATGATGCTCTATGCACGCTGGATGTAGTTACTTCGGCAGCAATGGCAGCCACCCACCACGGAGCCCAACAAGGGGACGCTAGAAGTATGACATAGCAATGACTTGCACACGCCAGCCGTGCATCGCTGCTATCTATAACCCAATGCGCCATACTCAAGGTTGAATATACCGCACCAGGTTAACCCAAGCCGCCTAGGAGAAACAGAAAAGTTGTGACAGAAAGGTAAATTGATAGGAAAGCAAAAGATTTAGGAGAGGGACAGGAAAGGCGACCACCGATTTCCCCCGGGTGGGTCAGTCCGTAGGTGCCGTCTACGAGAAGCGAAGGCCAAATAGGTGTGTAGCCTCCGCCGGGGGGCCATAAAGGTCCAAACATCCGGCTTCGGCTCAACCTCCAGGATCCCCTTTTCCGCGGACACGGCTAAGCCACATACGGTTAAACGCGGGAGGGGCCAACGCTCATGTGCTCGGGTCCGTGGTGTCGCAACACACCAAACGCCTGCAGACGCAGACGCCCCTGCGGGGGGTGGGCACAGGGTAACTGCACCGATGCTGTAGTCCCACCTGGGATGGACGTGGTGGCAGTCAACCGCCTTGCATGCAACAAATACCCTTTCTTGCGTTTGTTAGAATCCACATATCGCTCGGACTACCCAGTATAAAGACTCTTTCCGGCGGTTGTTAGAAGCCATCGCTCGTTGCTAGCCAGTATGAAGGTGCATCACAATGTAAATGAAAATAAACCGCAGTTTTCTGACCCTTGTATGAGTGCTTTCCGGCATTCCTCAGTGCTTACACGGTAAGCGCGCGGCAAACCACTTCTGCGCTAGCCGACGCTCACTTCGTCTCGCAGCCTTACTTCAGCGCGAGCAACGAGCGATCTGACTGTAATACACATTCAGTGTATATCTTGTAAACATTAAAATGCTTGTAACCCACGTTAATGTGACTAATATTATTGTACTAAATGCATTTGTTTTATAACTTGATTGTGCCTGTAATGCACTCGGTGGAACGGCAAACAAGTGAAGGAAGGCACGACCATGCACCGACCGTATCTTCACATGAGCCCCAGTTTGTCGACCGCCCATATGGCAACGCCCAAGGGATGATAGCCACCCAGAGTGAATCTAGATAAACCAATGAAACTGTAGGCGTGCTGACGGACAAAATTTGTCTTAGTACCATTAATTCTTTCATCTTGGGGCGTTCGCCAGAGCTCGTGAAGATGCCCGAGTTTCGCCAAACTCGGCGCATCCTGCAGAGCATCCCTGGTGCCATTTTTGGCACTCGTTACTCTTACCAAGTAGTAGCTGTCACTGCTGCCATTGCTTAGTTTTATTTTGCACGTTTTTGTGTGTGTGCTTGCTGATATTGTATTCATTCATGCATACGTTAATCAATGATTTAAGGGATGAACTACGACAGGAGCTAAAAACAGTCCGTGAGGCTGTAGAACAGGAGTTCCGCGCGCAGATGAAAGCACTTCAAACTGAACTTCGTGATGATGTTCCCAGTATTGATCATGTGAACACTGTCTTTGAAGACATTCCACAGAACTGCGACGCCATCAAGGCAGAAAATGGTGAGATGAAGGATGAAAATAGTAAGCTACGCGCTGAACTCGATGGAATCAAGAAACGGCTTGCAGACGCGGAGTCCCGTTTACAAAACCCCGAACAATATGCTAGGAACAAAAACAATGAAATTAAAGGAATCGAGGAAAGCCCTAACGAGGACGTAACTGCTGCTGTTTGCAAACTTGGACAGCTTTCAGGGGTGAGCGTTGCACCGGACGACATTGAGGCTTGTCACCATGTTCATGCTAGAAACAAGCCAGGCAGTATTATTCTACAGTTCATGCGTCGACAGAAACGGGATGCCCTGCTTGAGAAGGCGAGAAAGCTGCGCCTTAGCAACAGCGACTTGGCAAAAATCAGCGTCGCCTGTCTATTTGAATGGTAATTTATGTCCAACACTTAAACGCCTTCTCGGAGTGGCTGTGACTAAAAAGCGGGAAAGTGGGTGGAAATACGCCTGGTGCCGTTATGGGAAGATCTTTGCGAAAAAATCGGATGGCTCAGAGACACTTGCCATAAGGCACGAGCACGATCTGGAAAATATCCAATGAACAGCTCTGCATACTTCTCGAGTACACTCTGAACTGAAGCAGTACGAAGACAACGGATTACGGCGGCACATTAGTAAGAAAAGCAATGTAATAACAGAAGGTGTTGAAACCAATTGGACAGTACTAAATATAACGTGAATGCGCACAACAAGGCGTAAACCTCACATTATGCATTCATTATATTTTGTAGAACCATGCGATAACGAACATGGTTTCTGTTCTTGGCAACGACTGTTATCGTGGATGCATTCATACACGAGGATAGTTTCGCAAGCTGCAATGCTGTCGATATTGAGTACGATCAATGAAATGGGATGGTCGCTGCATGATGAAGTCAGATATAGTGCGATGTTAGCTATCAATTTGGTGACGAGAATGCTGATAACCTTCTTCACGATTTGGCAGACATGTCGCGGTCGTTCATTCGCGGTAATAGTGGCTAAGGCATGCTGGTCAATTTGTGTTTTTATCGAGCCAGTACTAGACCAAAACTTGTTTTTCTAATTTGTGATGGCTTCGTCGACAAATGTAGTTGCAAAACTGATGCAGCTAAGTGACCTAACAGCAACTGAATTTCAGTAATGATGTAACTGTGTCCATTTTCATTTAAGATCAGGTCGCAAAAAGTACGACGACATTGAATGTTTTTAGCGAAGTTAAATTGTGTTTGATATTGTGATGTTTACGGAAACGTGGTTTACTTGCGAAGAGGATGTGTTTGAAGTGCAAGGATGTCAGTATTACTTTGTAAACCGCTCTGAGAAGCGCGGCGGAGGTGTATCTATTTTAGCCCCAAAGGAAGTGCAGTGCGAATTACTTTCTGAATTTTGTTGTTCTACTCCTGACTATGAAACAGTTCTGAAATCACGGAAATCTTTATTGTATGTCTGCTATCGCCCACCTCGCGCTGACGTTTACTGCTTTTTTAGCTTTTTAGATTCACTCCGGGAATTTGTAAATTATCATACATATCATAGAATTTTAGGCGGCGATTTCAATGTTAATTTACTTGCAGATAATCCTAATAAAGCTGCCTTTGAGTCTCTCTTAGATATACACAATTGCCAAAATGTAATAACTTCCCCAACGAGGCAGGCAACAACCACAAAAACGCTGTTTGATCATCATCATCATCATAAGCCTATAAATGTCCACGGCAGGATCTCCAAATACCCCTGCCTTGCGCTAGCTGATTCCAACTTGCGCCTGCAAATTTCCTAACTTCATCACCCCATCTGGTTTTCTGCCGGCCTTGACTGCGCTTCCCTTCTCTTGGTATCCATTCTGTAAGCCTAATGGTCCACTGGTTATCCATCCTACGCATTACATAGCCTGCCCAGCTCCATTTCTTCCGCTTAATGTCAAGTAGAAGATCGGCTATCCCCGTTTGTTCTCTGATCGACACCGCTCTCTTCCTGTCTCTTAACGTTAGTCCTAAGATTTTTCGTTCCATCGCTCTTTGCGCAGTCCTTAACTTGTTCTCGAGCTTCTTTGTTAACCTCCAAGTTTCTGCCCCATATGTTAGCACCGGTAGAATGCAATGATTGTACACTTTCCTTTCAACGACAGTGGTAAGCACCCGGTCAGGATTTGGCAATGCCTGCCGTATGCACTCCAACCCAATATTTTCCTTCTGTAATTTTCTTTCTCTTGATCAGGGTCCCCTGTGAGTAATTGACCTAGATAAACGTACTCCTTTACAGACTCTAGAGGCTGACTGGCGATCCTGAATTCTTGTTCCCTTGCCAGGCTATTGAACATTATCTTTGTCTTTTGCATGTTCATCTTCAACCCAATTCTTACACTTTCTCAATTAAGGTCCTCAATCATTTCTTGTAATTTGTCTCCATGATTGCTGCATAGGACAATGTCATCTGTGAACCGAAGGTTGCTGAGATATTCGCCGTTGATCCTCACTCCTAAGCCTTCCCTGTCTAAAAGTTGAATACTTCTTCTAAGCATGCAGTGAAGCATTGGAGAGATTGTGTCTCCTTGCCTGACCCTTTTCTTGATGGGTAACTTTCTATTTTTCTTGTGGAGAACCAAGGTAGCTGTGGAATCCTTTTAGATATTTGCTAAGATATTCACGTATGCCTCCTGTACTCCTTGATTACGCAATGCCCCTATGACTACTGCTATCTCTACTGAATGAAATGCCTTTTCATAATCTATGAAAGCCATATAGAGAGGTTGATTTTACTCCGCAGATTTCTCGATTACCTGATTGATGACATAGGTATGATCCATCGTAGAATATCCCTTCCTGAAGCCAGCCTGTTCTCTTGGTTGGCTGAAGTCAAGTGTTGCCCTGATTATATTGGAAATTATCTTGGTGAATATTTTATACTATGCTGAAAGCAAGCTAATGGATCTATACCTGTTCAATTCTTTAACGTCTCCCTTCTTATGGATTAGTGTAATGTTGGCGTTCTTCTAGCTCTCTGGTACACTTGAAGTTGTGAGGCATTGCGCACTTATACAGAGCACTTTTCGTTTAGTGCCAATGAGCCCCAGCTTGCGATTCTCGAATCGGTTTCGCGCCTTGGTCAGATCAATCAGGGGCCTACCTGTATGCATTTCCAATGTCACTGCAAAACGGCTCCTGTGCTATCATCTGAAACGCAGAAATGATGTGCCGTTCGTCTTATCTGGGACGGGATAACTTAATAACGTGATGAATAGTCGGTTGCCCTCTCAGGCCTTTGACCTTGGACAGAAACATCATATTTGGTGTGAATAGAGGACGTGGTATGTAAGTTTGCTTTATTTGGAGTAGTTTTTGTGAATGTCATGCTTTATACGCCCCATAAACATCGTTTTGAACTTGTAAGGACTTTCGCTTCTTATGTGCATTCGTGGGTGTTGCATGCCTTGTGAACTTTCTTTGGAACTTAAAAGTGTTATGGCTTTGGACTTGGTCAAGGTTAAGCGGTGGACCCACGGTGAACGTTGTCTTAAAAAGTGATTGCAGTTTGAAATGTGCCGTGCACTGACCAGCAGTTCTTCCTTTGCAAAAGTTTTCCCAAAAGTGGGCTCTTGTGGTGTGTGAGGTGCGCGACACAGTGCGGTGGATTGAGGCAATAAGAAGCAGACGACAAGGAGAGCGCGCGCCGAGGTGAATTCCGTGTTGGCTAAAGACGACAACGTCGAAGAGCGACCGGCACGTGAACGCGCGGCGCAAGAGAAGAAAATAAAAGGAAAAGCATGCAATCGCAAGAAAACACGGAGCTTTTAGCGGCCAATGACCAAACGACAAATCGGCCAGAGCGGCAGAAAAACGAGCCGCGCTGGCAGAAGGGGGCGGGGGAAGAGTTCCAGAATCGACACCAGGTGAAGGTCGGCCACCGGACCGGGGGTTGAAGAGGGCCGTCGGGTTCCGGACCCGAGCCACCAGGACTTCACCCGGGCGGGACCTCCTGCCAACCCGTTCCTGGGTGTCGCCACTCCATTCATTCGGGAACTGCTGCCCGAGGCCGGCGAGCGTCTGCGCCTATGGGTAGAACGAGAGCTGTCGGGCTACGGGCCCGAGTTCCACGACCAGGAACGCGTGGCCACGGCCACGCCCACGAAACGGCCCGGCCAGAACGCCGCCGCCGTCTACCCGTGCTGCCGAGCCGCCTGTCTTCTCCCTCCAAGCCAGAGTTACCACGCTCTGGTAGCCGGTCCAACACAGCCACCTTTTGGTGAGAACAACACCGCTTCTCTCGTCGTCTCATCTCCGTTTCGCCGCGTCGAGACTATAGTGGGCACTCACACCCGCTGCCTGCCCGAACTTGACTATTATTAATGTAATATCGTCCTAGCCATAAGTGCGTTTCGTGCCGTGATAGTCTTTTTGAGTGCTTGTTTTACGGGTTGCTTTTCGTTTCAGTTTTAATAAATGTTTGTGTGCGTTCTCCAACAAACGGCTTTGTCCTCAATTGGGTTCTGGGAGGCTCCACCTCAGAGAACCGTCTCTGTAAACGAAAGAATCTGTCATCACGCAGTCCTTGAGCTACGTTTCCTTTTCCCACTCTTTTTTACAAGATCTTTTACCATAATTCGACCATTTCGATGCCATTTAGCACAGAGAATACTGGCAACACACTACGACGACCACGATTGCTGGCAAGGAATGAAAAAAATTGATGATTGGATAGTGAGAGTTTCGTACTTTGTGACTTCTGCTGCTATCGCGTATATTTATCCACAAATGCGCGTGACGGGCACTAAAATAGCAATACTTGCAGGGAAAACGCGAATGAGCCCAAAAAAGGCGACTAGCGACTCTAAATATCTACAAGCGACTCGGTATAGAAAGAAGTCCAAATCCGCTTATTATAAGCGGTACTGCCAACCCTGGCGTCGGTCCTTTTTGTTGAGGTTCGGCCTGTGTCGTTTAGCTGCCCTCGGGGTCTAAGAGACATCGGGGGATGTTGACCGCTTTGCCCAGCATGAGCTGGCCCTCCTTGCTGTTGCATGTGGACTCCCATTGCTGTCGGGCGAAGCGGTTCGCGTGATCCTCAATCTCTTTTTCTAAACAACCTATTCGCCGCAGCAGGGCCCGACTCCGCCTATGGCACCTCCATCGACGCTGTAGGCTGCTGCGCGCCTCTCACACTTGGAGGAATTTGCTGTCGGCTGTTTCGTGTCCTGCTTTCTCGGGAATTTCTTGAGTAGCTTACTTTACCCGGTCGTTTCATTTCATTTTATTAGCCCAAAGACCCTTGGCGGGGTATTACATAAGGGGTGGATATAGAAATTATATTACACAAGGTTATCCACGGTGTTATTTTACAGAAAACTTGTTACTTCTTCCATGAAGGCAGGTGAGGAAGTGATGGCAGCGATGTCGTGGGCAAGGCGCTTCCTGTCTTCATTTTGGCTATGAAAGAAATTGGACGAGCAGGTGACAGTGCGTGCACTACGGCTAGCAACATTTAGTGGATGGCCTAAGTGTCGTGTGGCTGTTGTGTCCATTTATCAATATCCTTGATGATTTATACGTTATCGATGTCTGCCATTGTGCTGTTGTGTTCCTTTGCCTGTCTGAACATATCGCATTCCACAATCGTCAATTTCATACCCTTCTTTTTCGTGGGTCCCGTGTGTATTGTTGTGGTTATGATGAAGTGGTCGCTCTCCATATCGTCTTCTCTGTTCACCCTCTTGTGGTCCTGTGTATTCTCTGTAAACGTGAGGTCGGGTGTGGTGTCCACGCTGACGGTGTTACCCGTGCGCGTGGGTTGTTGCGGATCCGTAATATAGTTCGTACGTACGTATATGTACGTATATAGTTGTACATAGCTGCCATCCCCCACTTTCGGCTGGCAACCCTTGTTGCCAGGGAGCCCGGAAATACAAGGCAATAAACATGATTCACCATCTTGCGCGCGTCGATGCGTGGTGTCAGAAGTGGTTCGGTGACTTTTCTTCGGCAGTCGGGCCACAAAACAAGTCCGCGGAATTGAGTTTCTAAAGCCGCCTGCTAAGCCCGTACTATCGGCAAACATCGTGGAGAACTGTAGGCGCTTTCGCCAACGATTTCAGTTGTTCCTCAAGGCGACAAAAAGGGTCGATGGGCCCACAAACGCTCAGAAGATAGCCCTGCTTATCCATGTTGCTGGTGAGGAGGCTGAGGATGTGTATGACACATTTGAACACACGTCGAAAGCTACGTGTGACACAATCGTCAAAAAGTATGAATATTACTGTATGCGGAAAAAGAACCAACGAACGCTACGTTTTCCGCATGCATGTTCAGGAGAAAGGAGAACCGTTCGAGCAGTTCTTGCGATACCTGCAGCTAAATATCCAGTCATGCCAGTTCTCCCAGCTAAAGGATTCACTCCTGCGGGACCAGATTGTTTATGGCATGCTCCGGGAGCAAGATCTGTCGTTGGCGCGAGCGGTTCGCATGTGTCGAGCCGCAGAAGTGGCCAAGAAACAGGATGAAATGCTCGAGGAAACAAAGGAAACTGTGGCCAAAGTGGAGCAAGAGGCGAGAAATGAATACGCGCACTCACCTGCCTCTTTTCCACCCCTTTAGCACACGCTCACCCCACACTCTTTCGTGCGGAACACTGTGCGAGCGGGAAGATGGCGCCCATCAAGCCACCATGGCTCCCGATTCAAAATCTCAAGTTTCGTTTCGCTAGCAAATATATAGAGAGTCCAGGCGAATTTCCGCCGATGTCGTTGCTGTCAGCGTCGTTGTGATCTTCCGTGTAAAGTCAAGTGCGAGAACATCGCGGCCACGCAGTGTGCTGTAAGTGCGAGGAGAAGCATGAGAGGGTGAGCCGAGGAGGATGATGGCTCTGTGCGGCGGCGTCTGCTCGCGCGCGCAAGTAGGGGATCGGGGAGATGTGCGCGCACAAGGAGGGAGGGGGGGGGGGGGTAACTCATGTTAGAGCACTGGACGGGCTCGGGCTTACCCGAAAGCCCGAGCCCGGCCCGGCCCGTGGGCCGGGTAGGCCAGTTTTTCACGGGCTCGGGCCGGGCACGGCATGTGCTTTTTGACCCGGGCTCGCGGCGGGCGCGGGTATTTTGACGCGGGCCCGGGCCGGGCTCGGACTTTCTGGTGGTGTGCATGTAACGTGCAGCGAGTTATCCTCGCGGGTCTCGACTCTGAAAAACCTGTTGCACCGGCGGAGCTGGAAGCTAGCAGTGCTACTCCTGTGTGCTTACCTTTTCTTCTTCCGTCGTATTTTGCGCTGTTTGAACAGAATGTAAAAGTCCAGAAAGGCTGAAGTCACCTCAAACCTCAGGATGCCATTGTATTCCTTACCTATATCAATGTAATTAATGCTTTCAGCGCGGTGCAAGCGCGTTCGCGACTTGCTGATTCTTCAAAGGCGACTTGGTAAAACGATGACTGGCAAGATACGATAATTCGTCACGCGGCTGAAATATGGCACAGCGTCCATCCATGATTTCACGCATGTTCTCAACCGGCCGCCTAGCAGCATCGCCTTACGCTGCAGTATGCAGGAATGAGAAGCTTTCTTTCTCCATTACTCCATCCATGCGCTGCGCTCACCACCGGTCGTGGCTGCGCTTCGGCTATAGTGTACTAGAATACGGTTGAGTGGGACGAGCGGCAGGGGGCGGCGCATGCTTTGCAGTGAGGCGCCCAACTTGGAAAAATATTGTGGCGGCGCTGCGATAGAAGTGGATTAGGCCGCATCAAGGTCGTGCCGTTGGAAACTGCTGGCGACAGGCGTACCGCAAGGAAGCGTATTGGGACCGCTTCTGTTTAATGTTTACATAAATAGCATAATTAACATTGATTTGACAGTGAAGTTCATTATATAAGCAGATGATTGCACCGTGCTTCTTTCTGGTCCTGACGCGGCCAAAGTGGCTATTGACTGTAATAATATACTCGACAAAATTGTTCGCTGGTCTTCCTCAAACTCACTTAAAATTAATCCTTCAGAAACAAAAGTTATGTTTTTTCGAGCCAGAAACACTGCTATTAAGCTAGAGAACGTCATTAGATGTCGTAATGATGACATTGAAATATTTCAGGAACCCGCTATTCTCGGCATTACACTATCTTCGAATGTTACATGGGATTCACACATTTTAAACCTTTGTAAAAATCTTGCGTCTGTCAGTGGTGCGATGTCACGTTGTCGTGCGCTTCCTTTAATATTAAAATTAAAATCTATTATACATTGTTTGCTTCTCGAATTATTTTTGTAGTTTGGTCTGGCTAACAACAACTAAAACAAACATACAAAAAGTTGTAATATTGCAAAAAAAGTTATACGACAGATCACCAACCTTGAATATTGTGAATCTAGTCTGAGCGCTTTTCAAATCTTCAACATAATTCGCATAAAAACATGTATGACTATCGTGTTCTGGTGTCTTTTTATCGTTCAAATAAAATGTTTAGCCAGTTCTTACAAACAACGGCGAGCTTACATGTACACAGGCCTGTGTTAAATACACGCTGCACAGACGCGTGGTTTATGCCACGTTTTCGCACAAATTACAAACTTCAAATGCTACAATGCAATCTTCCTTTACTGCTGAACGAATACAAAGAAACGAAATACATGTCCAAATCTCAGTTGCGAGCATTTTTTGTAAATGTGTTGTAATAAATGTTTTGTTTCATCAATTTTTTAATGAAATACTCATATTTCTATCTATTTTCTTGTGTATTGATGAATGATGACACACTCTTTTTATTTTGATCCTATACTATTTCTTTTATTTGCTGGCTTTGTTTATCAATATATACGTATGCTTACATGTCCAATTCATGCATTATTGCTAAGTATCTTGTTTTTGCCGTTTCGTTGTATCTGTCTTGTAACGGTTACCTGGGTCTCTGTCAAGCTGTCTACACAGCTTCTATCCCAGGTAGCCACCCAGCAATATCTGGTGAATAAACTGAAAGAATGAATACTGCTCGGCAGGGTCATTGGCACTACATCGCGCGCTGGTATTTGCGTTCAGACCGCCCAAATAGTATTCATAATAGCATTTGACATTTATATCTTAAGAATAAATTAAAATCATTCTCTCCTTTATTTTATGTTTTTTTAATGCCGGTCTCGGGCCGGGTTCAGGCCGCTTTCGAGCCGGGCTCGGGCCTAAGGTAAAGAAAGGGGTGACGGGCCGGGCCGGGCGGGTAACGTAGATTATTTTCGGGCCCAGGCCGGGCCCGGGTCTCGCCATAGAATGTTTGTTCGGGCTCAGGCGGGCAGCCCAACGTAAAAACGGGCCCGGGCTGAAAAAATCGGCCCGTGCAGTGCTCTAACTCACGTCTCTACTTCTAACCCGGCCGCGGCTCCGTAGGCGCGGATGAGCGCGGTTACCCTTACAAACATTTTAGTAACATTGAATAAACCGTCTTTAGACAAAGGTTACTAGAACTTATCAACATTGAATAAACCGTCTTTAGACACTGTAACAACTTCGTACCAACATCCTGCCGACTATTGGCCACCGATATTGAATTGGAAAAATAGACATAAAATGTCGATTAAATTCTTACCGACTGCTTATTACCTTCTGTTGGTAGAATGTGTTATCTGTGAAGCGACTATTTATTAACCACCTTTTGACGTCCTAACAACTTGCTAGTAACATCCTGTCAACTAGTGGCCACGGATATATATATATATATATATATATATATATATATATGTATTGCAATTAAGCTTTACAAACCTTCTTTTTGTCTCTGAATTAAATTTTTATGTAGTGCCTAGAAACTGGGAAGCAACTATTTATTAACCACCTTTGTACACCCAAACAACTTGCTAGTAACATCCTGTCGACTAATGGCCACAGATATATTGCAATCTGGCCAGAGATATACTGCAACTGTCCAAGAACTGCTTGTCGGACTTCAGAGAACACTGTAATGACGTTGCGAGTAACGCACATTTGTTGCCGTTTTAAATAAGACATACCAATCAACTGGCTACAGTAATAATTTAGTGAATAGCATGCAAGCTTTAATGAAAGCTACTTAATGTGTGTAATGATGTAACGTGCATTAGGTTGACATTTGACAAGAAACATTATAATGCTGCCCATTGTAAGGTATATAGTGACTACATAAAAGAATTGTTTTCTCATAGAAGCAGGCAATAAACAAAGGCAGGCGTCACACGCTGCCAAGTGGCTAGGTGTGGCATGCAACAGAAACATGTTTAACTTTGCAATTGAATTAATTTATTTAATAGCCCCGGGCTAGTAATGAGGACAACGTGTTCTTGAGCTGCCCTGGCAGGACATTGAAGTGCCGCGGTGTGTATCCTAGACAAGAGAGAGAGAGAAAAAAAGGAAATACATTGGTTTCATTACTTTGACATTGCAACACACCATGCATCTGTTTCTGTGAAAGGAAGTGCACAAGATGTAAGCTTTCAACAGTATGAGCTCTGAACGTCTTCATCTGATTTGTGCAAAGTCCTTCTTAAGTGTAGAAACGGCTAAGTTAGTGCATAAGAGCTCAGACAATGATGGATGTGCGCAACCCCTTGAGATGCAAGACACATAAGCTCTATCATACCAATTGTCATATACAAACAAAACCTGCAAATCAACTTTAGTTTAATGAACTTCCATATTCATATTGTTACGGGGAGTATTTAATTAACCGTGAACGGCTAGCGCTTGCCTAGTCAAGACTGCACAGAACGCACAGGTTCCAGCAGGTTTTCAGTCCGACAAGAGAGCCTCTGACCCATCCCCCTACAACGTCTTAGTCTTTGCCATTGCTCGTGACATTATCCCCGGCCGATGAAGCACCGTCCCGGTGCTTGTTGTGATCAAAATGGATTATCACAGTTGTAAAGTTTGAGGCGGGAAACATGTACGATGTCAGTTCGCGGTGCGGCAGTCGATGAGGTGGATGCCATGGGAGATATCTCATAGGTGACAGGAGTCACCTGGCGCAGCACGCGATAGGGTCCGACGTACCGCGACATTAACTTTTCACACAGGCCGACGCGACGAGATGGGAGCCAGAGAAGGACGAGAGAGCCCGGTGGAAAATCAGCATCCGGGTGTTGACGATCGTAGATGGCCTTTTGTGCGGTCTGCGAAGACGTGAGCCGAGCGCGGGCTACTGTGCGCGCGACGAGCGCACGCGTGATGACATCTTGCGCATAGGAAGTCGTGGACGTGGAGGCCGGATTAGAAGGGAGCAAGGTGTCAAAGGGTAGTAAGGGATGGCGTCCAAAGAGAAGATAGAAGGGTGAGTAGCCGGCAGTTTCATGACGGGATGAGTTGTATGCAAATGTGACGAACGGGAGCGCAACGTCCCAATCATGGTGGTCATCGGAAACGTACATGGAAAGCATGTCGGTCAGTGTACGGTTTAAGCGTTCTGTGAGTCCATTAGTTTGAGGGTGATATGAGGTCGTGAAGTTGTGATGAGTAGCACATGATCGAAGTCGATCGTCAACCACACGAGACAGGAAGCAGCGACCGCGATCTGTGAGTAGGTGACGTGGAGCACCATGTTGGAGGATGACGTCGTACAGTAGGAAGTCGGCTACGTCTGTGGCGCAGCTGGTTGGCAACGCTCGAGTAATTGCAAATCGAGTGGTATAATCCGTAGCGACTGCAATCCATTTGTTGCCTTTCGTGGAAATTGGAAAGGGACCCAGCAAGTCCAGGCCCACTCGATGAAATGGCTCGGCTGGAACGTCAATTGGCTGAAGGAGACCAGCGGGTAGAGTCGCAGGTTTCTTCCGACGCTGACACAGGTCACAAGATGTTACGTAGCGGCGAACGTACCGATAAAGGCCCTTCCAGAAAAAGCGTCGTCGTATGCGATCATAAGTTCTGGAGACGCCTAAGTGCCCGGAAGTGGGAGCGTCATGAAACTGGATGAGGACATCCCTGCGCAGATGATGCGGGACAACGAGCAGGAGTTCGGCGCCGTCGGGGTGCATGTTGCGGCGGTAAAGAACGTTATCCTGAAGCAAGAACATGTTTAGTGAAGGGTCGATGGTGCCGGATTGCAGACGGTCAATAATAGAGAGCAACGATGGATCTCTACGTTGTTCGTCGGCCACATGGATGAAGTCTGTTATCGCCAAGACACAGGTGTCGGAGTCTGTTTCAGTGGAGTCGGGTGGTTCAACGGGATGGCGGGAGAGGCAGTCGGCGTCGTTGTGTAACTTGCCAGATTTGTACACTACCGAGAACGTGTACTCCTGTAACCGTATTGCCCAACGGCCGAGCCTTCCTGTGGGGTCTTTAAGTGTCGAGAGCCAGCAGAGCGCATGGTGGTCTGTTATGACCACGAACGGCCGTCCATATAGGTACGGACGGAATTTCGCGACAGCCCAGACGAGAGCTAGGCACTCCCGCTCAGTAATGGTGTAATTCTTCTCCGACGGTGACAGAAGACGACTAGCATACGCGATCACACGGTTGACTTCGTTCTCTGTTTGGGCGAGGATAGCACCAATGCCATGGCCGCTTGCGTCGGTGCGAAGTTCTGTTCTAGCAGCCGGGTCAAAATGAGCCAGCACAGGTGGTGAAGTGAGGGCAGAAATCAACGACGCAAAGGCATTCGCTTGTTCCGCGCCCCAAGAAAAGGCCGCATCCTTTTTGAGTAGGTCCATGAGGGGTCGAGCAACGTCCGCGAAGTTGAGAACAAAGCGGCGAAAGTAAGAGCAGAGCCCAAGAAAGCTGCGTACTTCTTGCGTGGACCGTGGAACCGGGAAGTCGCGGACGGCACGGACCTTGTCAGGGTCCGGTTGTACGCCAGTAGCGTCGACTAGGTGTCCAAGTAATTTGATCTGGCGGCGCCCAAAGGTACACTTAGATGAATTGAGCTGGAGGTCAGAACGCCGAAATATGTCGAGAATGGCCGACAGACGAGGGAGGTGGCTGTCAAAGCTGGGCGAGAAAACGATTACGTCATCCAGATAACAAAGACAGGTTGACCATTTCAGACCACGTAGAAGAGTGTCCATCATGCGTTCAAAAGTTGCAGGGGCATTACACGAACCAAAAGGCATAACCTTAAATTGGTAGAGGCCGTCGGGTGTGATGAATGCGGTCTTCTCGCGGTCGCGCTCATCGACGGCAATTTGCCAGTATCCCGAGCGGAGGTCTAGCGACGAGAAATATTTGGCACCATGGAGGCAGTCGAGCGCATCATCAATTCGGGGAAGAGGATACAGATCCTTCTTCGTCACCCGATTGAGATGGCGATAATCGACGCAAAACCGCCAGCTGTCGTCCTTCTTTTTCACAAGCACTACAGGGGATGCCCAGGGGCTAGAAGAAGGCTCAATCACATCTTTATCTAGCATTTTATCAACCTCCTTTTGGATGACTTGGCGCTCAGAGTGAGACACTCGGTAAGGGTGCTTGTGAAGGGGGCTGGCGTCTCCAGTGTCGATGCGGTGGGCCACGACTTGTGTACGGCCTAATGGAGTGTTCTCAACATCAAATACGTCAAGGTACGAAAATAGGACACCACGGAGTGCTTCACTTTGGGACGGTAAGAGGTCGGGGGATATCATTTTGTTCAGAAGTGCCTGGGTTGGCGCCGGTATGACAGGTTGGGTCATGGGCTCAGCGTCAGCAGTGAATGAAGAAACAGTACATTCTTCCAGAGGTGACAGTTCGGCTAGCGAAATTCCTTGAGGAAGAACATGGGTCGAAGTAGAAAAGTTGAGGACTGGAAGCAGCGTTCTGTTGTTGGCAACAACCACTATGGTATGAGGAAGCGCGATGTTGCGCGAGAGGATCAGGTCTGTCAGGGGAGCGACCACATATTCACCATCAGGGACCGGTGGAAACGGTGACATAAGGACGTAGGTAGCAGCCTGCGCGGGTAGTCGTAGAAACTCCATGGAACGTAGGCGAGTGTGACTTGATGCGGCGTAATCAGGACACAATGGCAGTTCGAGCCGCAAAATGCCAGTAGAACAATTGATGAGGGCAGAGTGGGCGCTCAAGAAGTCAATACCAAGAATGACATCATGAGGGCAAGCGTCCAGAACAGCGAAAAGAACTGAAGTGTTGTGACCGGCAACAGTAACGCGGGCAGTGCACATACCAAGAACCCGTGTGCGGGTGCCGTCAGCTACTAGCACAGTAGGTGAGACGGCAGGTGTCAGCACTTTGCGTAGGCGGCGTCGGAGCGTAGAACTAAGAACAGATATGTGGGCGCCAGTATCAATGAGAGCAGTAACGGGCACACCGTCGACGAGAACACCGATCAAATTGCGTCTGGAAGTAGGGTTCAATAGAGGTTTTTCTGTCCTTGTCGTCAATGCAGCCTCACCTCCCGGAGCTGCACTGGCTAGTTTCCCGGGTGGTGGCCAGAGGAAGCCGGAGAAGGAGAGCGACGGCGTTGAGGGGAGCGCGACTGGCGAATTTGAGGGGACGGCGATCGGCTGGACCAGTGTCCTTGTGCGGCAACATCGGCGTAGGTCGATTCAGAGCGCGAAGACAGACGGTGAGGATCACGGGCCGGAAATTGGTCGTCGAGAAGAGGTGTGCTATAGTACTGGCCACGATCTTGGCGGCGGTCACTAGGGAAGCTTGGTCGGTAATTCCGACGATTGCGGCAGTGGCGTGAAATGTGGCCGACGCGAGAGCAAGAAAAACAGATTGGTCGGTCGTCAGGCGTCCTCCACTCAGAAGGGTTGCGGTAGCGGGGTGTGAACCGGGGAGCGGAAGCGGCAGCAGCAACAATTGGGGCGTTGTGGTGTTCAGTGGGAGGACCGGACGCGCACATGGGCGGAGGGGCGTAACTAGGCGCTTGTGGAAATACGACGCCCATATTGGCAACCTCCTGACGGACGGCGGCCTGAATGAGAGAGATTGTCGCCAAATGGTCGTGAGCAGGTGCCTGATAAGCGGCAGGAGCCATGGCTTCGAGCTCCTGGCGAACAATCCTGGCCAAGTTGTTAGGCGGCGAGAACGGAGGGGGCGTCACGGGATCATCGCACGAGGATGTCGCAGCTGTATTCGGGAGTCTGTTAAAGCGCTGAGTAATCCGCCTGCTTTTGGCTTGTTCAAACCGCCGGCATTCAGTGATAATGGAGTCAACCGTGGTGCAGTTCTTACACATGAGGATGTTGAAGGCATCGTCAGCTATGCCTTTCAACACGTGGCCAACCTTGTCCGTCTCTGGCATGTCTTTGTCAATGGTACGGCACAAGGCTAGTACGTCTTGAATGTAGGCGACGTACGACTCCGTGGACGTCTGAGCTCTGGCCGCCAGCTCGTGCCGGGCTGTCATTTGGCGCGCGGCTGATCGGCCAAACAGTGCACGCATCTTCTCCTTGCATAGGTCCCAACTTGTAAGTTCTTCTTCGTGCGTGTTAAACCACACCCGAGCCGTGCCCCGTAGGTAGAAAATGACGTTGGCAAGCATTAGAGTCTCATCCCACCTGTGGTGCTTGCTGACGCGCTCGTACAAGAGGAGCCAATCGTCGACGTCTTTGTTGTCCGTGCCACAAAACGTGCCGGGGTCGAGGGGCTGCGAAAGGACCACGGTCGGCGGCGCCGCAGGCGCGGGCTGCGATGACTGCGTACTGTCTTCGGCCATGGAGGCAGGAGAAACGTGGCGTCCGCTCCGAAGATCCAGGGCCGGGTGGAATAGAGCCCGCAACCTCCACCAAAAAGATGTTACGGGGAGTATTTAATTAACCGTGAACGGCTAGCGCTTGCCTAGTCAAGACTGCACAGAGCGCACAGGTTCCAGCAGGTTTTCAGTCCGACAAGAGAGCCTCTGACCCAGCCCCACTACAACGTCTTAGTCTTTGCCATTGCTCGTGACAATATTGTGAACAGTACATGGAAGTTTCATGCATGCGAACTATCTTAGGAAAGGCAAAGTGGCTGTCGAAAGTGTGTCGCAGCTTTGCTTGGGCACAAGTACAAAGACGAGTTGACAAATGTGGCACTTAAGGACCAAGAAATGATACAAGCAACATGTAAGCAGTTGAACAGGCATTATGGAGGTTCTACAGCGAGATTATAAAATGCTTTTGCTGTGCAGGCAGGCATCGTAAAAGTGAGCTTGTCACCAAACAGCATAGCTTTCCGCAAGACAGGTTATTGTAGACCATAGCCTCAATCACAAAAACAGTTATGGCAACAGTAATGGCAGTTTTCCAGTTAAGTTGGCAAAGCTTTTATTATAATATGCTATTATAATCAGGTCAATTTTCTCAGGAAAGCAAGCGCTACCCTAACATAGCATTGAAATTGCCATGAAACAAGTTTTTTGAAAACTTCAAAGAATATTAAGATGCTTTTTGTCACAAACATACCCAATATGGCGTTGATCTTCCTGGAGTCCAGTGGCACCTTCTGCGGAAGGCCTTTATGGGCATTTGAAGGCCGCCCAAAGAGGGACCTCCCTTCAAGCTTTTCTTTTGTAAAAAGAGCTTTCAGGAGGCCCCTCGCGAACCGTGAACCTGAATTATTTGCATCCAGGCGCAGCCTCATAAGCAGGCCTTCTTCAACGTACACACCGTCACCAATGTCTACCTGCGAAGCAATAGAACATGTGCATTCATTTTATAAACTTTTGATAATGGAATGGTTAGAAAATAGGCTGAGGTTCGCAAAAACAGCAGCAGCTGCTTCTTGCCGATTCAGTGTAAAGGACAAAGCATTCCAATGCATGCATATAACATGAATGCATTGTGCTAAGCCGTGCACTTTCACCTAAGACTGGGAAGTATCGGGAACTTCAATGCAAAAGAATGACATGCATCTGCTTAGATCGAGGCACATGCGAGTCATTTATTTGTTGGGTTATCCCTCGAGGGATGACACAGGGTGAGCTCTGGTGCAGTTCTAGTAACTAGCAGATATTACAAGCTTCAAGCCTGATTAAGCAGTGGGCCAAGGGTCAAGCTGAGCTTAATTAGTGAGGCACAAGTTCGCTAGAAGTATCAAACAAGATGCCATTGTCTTCGAATACAACTGTCCGACTTCCCCTTGCAGACATGCAATTGTCAATTCACTGACTGCACTTGTGTATAAAAATTTCATCTTACAAAGTGAATAAACCCCAAACACAAGCAGCATTTTTATAGCTAGCATAGCCTTTAATACTTACTGATAGCTTCAACTGACATTGGGCTTCAACGAACTAATTTCATAATAGGTTTGTTAAGGTAGAAGCATGGCATTATTAGTCATTAGAAGACAGGTGAAATTAGTTAAATATTGCAATTATGAGCCAAACTAAAATTTTAGACAGCTCATCCCAATAACAAATTGAAGCAAGCGGTTTGTACACGCCACATCAGCATTTAGATATCAGAAATTTGATTACAGAAAACCTTCGCTTGGAGGTTCATTAGTGCAAGCAGCCATGTCCTCGAGGAGACATAACTAGGAAGTGTTAACTCAGCTGCATGAAACCAGCACACCACCATCAGAATTACACTGCTCAAGTGATTATACTCCATTTCCTACTAATGAAGCAATGCTGCACAAGCTAAGCAAGTAGTGGGGTCATAGAAGTCCCACTTCTAGGGAGACCCTTTTTTTCAGAATGACTACAAGTGATGGACGTAAAGCTAAGTTGAATCATGCAATGTTTGTGCATTTTTGTATTTTGATATAAGACATACAATGTTTTAATCACAAGCACAAGTGGTGTGCTGGCACTTCCGATTGCAAAACATGTCATTCTGCTCGTTTGGTGGTACTAAATAGGTTAAGGTGTGAGACAGTTCATATAAAATTGTGCAAATACTGAGACAAAAGTATCACACGTAATGTTACACAGACTTACATGTCACATACCTATAACTTTCATATGTGATGCACCATTTCGTCATGAATGTAAACAGCAAGAGAAGTCTCGTTAGCTTTTGTAGTGCTGCCTGCTATGCGCGAGATGGAGAGTATAGCTATCTACAGTTTGGTGGAAGGAGCTTTTCAAAACAGTTACTAGATAGATGCCAAAACACCACATGTGTACAGGCAGTGCTATTATAATAATAAAGGACAGAACTTTAAGGCAGAAATGTCTGTTCCTTGTAGTGGGATTGTGTCCTGATGAAGCTGCAATTTATCTTACAATTGAGACTTCGTTTCCACATACACGAGAGCATTAGTGGCAAATCCCTTAATGCCAGTGGAAGAATGTCGTCTTTGTGAACGTGCAGGTCCTGCTATCGGAAAGCAAATGAATATGCTTGTAATCACAGGAATTTGAAGGCACATGTCAATAGGGATGCGCAGCTTCACACATACACAACTAAATGGGCATATGTGTTCACAGCTACGCAAGGAGTGACCGTGTGAACATTTTCAGCAGCCGAAAACCAACTAGCCATTGTTGTAACCATGGCAATGCTAAACAGAGACAATAAACAGACATTAAAGGATGGTGCTGTTTTGAACAAAGCTAGCCACTTGAGCAGCAACCTGGCTTCCTGCTACTGAGTGACGTATGCGCAAGGGAATGGCTGTTTGTGCTCAGCCTCAGAGTCGGCTTTACATGCACAGACAGCCCAACTTGTCATATTACAACAGCAGGAGGAATAACTTTTAGATCTAAATTCCGTTTTGCTATTGCAATAAGCCATCTAAGTCTAATTGTGAAAGTTAAGTGAGCTCAGTTGATTAGTGGATTATCGGCTTTCATCTGTCCCGATGTCAGCCACTGCTTTAGACAGTGGCTCTGAAAGAACATTCTTAAATAACAATCGGCCTACATTAAAAGCTGGAACGACTTTCAAACTACTGTCCATAGTGTCATCCTTACTGCACAATTACACCTGTTAGAAGCATTTATCTGCCAACAGAATACAAAATTGCTTACTTTTGGGGCCGGTGCAACGCCAACAGGCTCTGCAGGAGTGCCAGCCTTGTCCATCATGTGCTTTAGTCTCTTGACCATTTTTGCAGCATCTTCAAAAAAATGGAGTAATATGAAGAGTGTGTCATAGAAAGGGCACTTCAGGTAGCTGTAAATCGGACACTTCTGCCATTTGCCAATTGTGCCATAGCTTGACTTTAAGAAGAATAACCCATAACAGGAAGCAAAACTACAATATAAGTGGTGCTGACACAGAAATCTCACGGATTTCTCAAGAGCACGCACCATGTGATGAATGTGTTGCACTGCCGTGATGTACCACTAATAACATATACCCGTGCCACACGGTCAAAGTAAAGTGCACTTTGAGCGAGTGCACTTCGCGGCTAGCGTCTGTTCAGTAGTGTGGCTAGTAGTGTCATTCGCAGGCTGCCACACGGGAACGCTTAGTGACACGTGATGCAGAGTGCACTCGCCGGCGAGTGTGTTCGGCGAACTCACTTCGGGCCGGCGAAGTGTGTAGCCTTGTTAGCAATGCTTAGAAGATACATAAAGTGATATTAAAAGAAGAGTCAGGATTAATTTCTAATAACATTGTTTTAAATTGCTAACGTTACAATGTAATAAAATGTGCCACTCCGCAAAAACAGCAAGAACAGCAAAAAAACTACTCTCACTCTCAGGTTGTTCACGACCACGCCGGGTAATGACTGCGCAGTTGTTTGGCGGATCGAGTCGTTTTGACTGTTGCTGGTCAAGTTGCCGTCATTGCCGGCGCTTATAAAGTTGGATTGTAAATGTTGTTTCTAACAATAATAGACTGTTTTCGTGCACACATTTTTATTTTAATAATTATATGCCTTCCCGTCTGACTCTCGGTCGCCATGGCCATCAATTTGAAAGAACACTTTTCTTTCTCGTGTGGCAGCGCACCGCCAAAGTGACACTGAAGCGTGTCACCGCCAAAGTGTCACCGCCAAAGTGAGCTGAACAATTGCTCCGACAAAAACTACGTGGTGGCTTCCATGGTGCACCTGAATAGCCGAGGGTATATCTTCCTTAGAAGCAAAGAAACATTTGTCACTACTGACTCACACACATACGAATACTCAAGCACACTAAAAAAATACTGTGCTGGGGTATGCTGGAAAGACAATCAGAGAGTGAGACATACACACACACAGGAGCACTCTAGCAACCAACGCTTAGGGCCCGCAGGGGCGTCTGCGCAAGCAGGCGTTTGGTGAGTTGCGCCACCACGGACCCGAGCACATGAGGGTTGGACCCTCCCGCGTGTAGCCGTGCGCGGCTTAGCCGTGTCCGGGGAAAAGGGGATCCTGGGGGTTGAGCCGATGCCGGGTGTTCGGACCTTTATGGCCCCCCGGCGGAAGCAACACACCTCTTCGGCCTCGGCTTCACGTAGACGGCACCCTCGGACTGACCCACCCGGGGGAAATCGGCAGTCGCCTTTTCCTGTCCTTCTCTTCAATCTTCGTCTTTCTCGTTCACCTTTAATCTTTCCTGTCGTCTTTTCTCTTCCATTTACTTCCAACATTCCTGGTGGCGAGGGTTAACCTTGTGTGTTATAACCACCCTTGGTTATACGTATTTGGTTATAGTAGTGGCGTACAGCTGGCGTTTTGCAGGACCTGTCTTCTCCAGGTCCTGCAGCGTCCCCTCGTTGGGCTCCTTGGTGGGTGGCTGGCGTCGCTGCCGAAAAACTCCATACCTATGGCTGAACAATTCCCCCTACTCCCTGATCGCCGTCTGAAAAGAGGGCGCACCGAAGATGTGTTCCAGTTTTTTGGACGACAAACACAGAATTTCCCCCGATTCCATGTTATTCACTCTGAAACCTCAGACAAATCGGTACGATCAATGTCACCTTTCCTTGTTTCAAAGTCTTTGACTGATATTTTTGGACCAGGCTACAAAGCATCTAGGATGGCAAGCGGGGATCTCCTCTTGGAACTCCGTGATCTCAAACAATACGAGAAACTGCCCAATCTAGTGTCATTTGGAGATGCCCAATTAACAGTAACCCCACACCGTACTATGAATACCACCCGCGGCGTTGTCTCAGATGATGACCTGTTGCAGCTGAGTGAGGCTGAACTCCTTGAGGGTTTCAGTGATCAGAATGTCATCAATGTTAAACGGATTAAAATGAGGCGAGATGGGAAAGAACTCCTGACCAAGCATCTAATACTTACTTTCAACTCAAGTGTCCTGCCCGAGTCCATCGAGGCCGGGTACATCAAGCTTCGTGTTAGGCCATATGTGCCAAATCCCCTTCGATGTTTCAAATGCCAGAGGTTCGGCCATAGTTCGCAGAACTGCCGAGGCCGCCAAACTTGTGCGAAATGCAGTGCCCACGAACACTCCTCTGAGTCTTGTGAAAGTTCTCTACATTGTGTTAACTGTGATGGGGAGCACGCCGCATACTCGCGGTCGTGCCCATCCTGGAAAAAAGAAAAGGAAATAGTGACAATTAAGGTAAAAGAAAACATAACTTTCAAAGAGGCACGAAGGCGGGTGACCTACCTGTCTAAAACCAGCTTTGCCGATGTGACGCGTCAGGGGGCAGCGTCGCAGCGGCTTCCGGCTGCTGTCCGGCCCACGCGTAGTGAGCCGGCAGTGAAGCCATCTGCCCCCTCGGCGACTGCAGCAGGCGCTGCTCCGCCACCCCAGCAGAAGGGGCCATCCACCTCCGGGCTGGTGGCCTCCAAGGTTTTGTCGCTCGAGACGAGGCCTTCATTGCGAACAAACCGCTCTCAAGAGCGGGTGTCCAGCGCTCCACAAGAGCCGATGGACACATCTTCCAGCCAGACGGCGCAGCCAGCGCCAAAGGAGCGGCGAGAATCTCTCGACCGCTCCAAAAAAGAAAAAGCCCGCATCACAGGGCCCGACAAGGGCTCTGTAAGTTAAGTTAGTGTTTTCACACGAGACACACAGCACAAACATTGTCTGCAACATGAACACACAGATACTACAGTGGAACGTCAGAGGATTACTTCGTAACCTCGACGACATCACAGAACTCATACATAAATATAATCCGAAGGTG
Organism: Dermacentor silvarum; assembly: GCF_013339745.2. Lineage (NCBI taxonomy): Eukaryota > Metazoa > Arthropoda > Arachnida > Ixodida > Ixodidae > Dermacentor > Dermacentor silvarum. The sequence continues at coordinate 14,523,908 of NC_051162.1, forward strand.
CTGTGTGTCCAAGAAACACACTTAAAGCCTACACAGTCCAACTTTCTGAAGCAATATGCCATTTTCCGTAAAGATCGTGACAACGCTTCTGCCTCGTCCGGAGGTGTAGCCATCGTTGTAAGTAAGTCTGTTGCTTGCCAACAGTTTGCCCTACACACGCCTCTCGAGGCTGTATCTGTGCGAGCAATTTTATTCAACAAGCTTATAACCATTTGCTCCATTTACATACCACCCAACCATCACCTCAGTAAAACGGAATTTTACAGCCTCATCGACCAGCTCCCAGAGCCATACATTATCACTGGTGATTTTAATGCTCATCACACTCTTTGGGGAGACTCCCGATGCGACGCGAGAGGTCGATTCATTGAGAACTTCCTTGTTAACTCCGGTGCGTGCCTCTTCAATAAGAATGAACCAACATATTACAATATCCATCATAATTCTTATTCATCAATAGACCTGTCAATTGGCTCTGCCTCACTTTTCCCTGATTTAGAATGGCATGTAATTAAAAACCCATACGGAAGTGATCATTTTCCAGTAACCCTAAACTTAGTAACCGAACATGACTCCCTTCCGCATGTCCCACGCTGGAAACTAGCCTCAGCTGACTGGGAATGCTTTAGGGAATCCACGTACTTATCACAAGATTTTATAAATAATTTTAGTATAGATCACGCCGTATCATATTTTACTGCTTTTATCATTGACGCCGCTGAGAAGTTCATTCCTCAAACGAGTACTTCATTCAAAAGACGGGTCCCCTGGTGGAATGACGACTGCAGACAGGCACGAAGGCGGCAAAATAAAGCTTGGGGGAAACTACGTGAATGTCCTACGACTGAAAATCTAATAGAGTTTAAACATGTTAAATCCCAGGGAAGAAGGACGCGAAGACAGGCTAAGAGGGCAAGCTGGGAGAGGTTTCTCTCTGGTATAAACTCATACACTCAAGAGGCAAAAGTATGGCACGGGCTAAAGAGGTTAAAGGGAAAAGAAATCCATCCTTTGCCGCTAGTGAACGACGAAGCGAACAGCTTGGAAGACCAAGCTGACGCTCTTGGCGAACACTTCGAGTGCATATCTAGTTCAAATCATTATTCAGAGGCGTTCCTAAAGCACAAACAAATCGCAGAACACAAGGCTATCGATCGTAAATGCAGACAGAACGAACCCTATAACACGCCTTTCAACATCGCCGAGTTGAGAGCCTCCTTGAATACATGTTCGGAGCTCAGCACCTGGACCTGACAGGATCATGTACGATATGATTAAACGCATCCACAGCGATACTCAAATAACGCTACTCGCACTCTTTAATGCTATATGGGCTGCCGGGTACCTACCTATTGCATGGAAAGAATCCCTTGTCGTCCCGATTTTGAAACAAGGTAAAGACCCCACATTAGTAACAAGTTACCGCCCAATAGCCCTCACAAGTTGTATTTGCAAACTTTTTGAAAAAATGATAAACCGTCGCCTTTTACACTTCCTTGAGTCAAACAAAATTCTTGATCCATATCAATGCGGCTTCAGAGAAGGACGGTCTACAACCGACCATCTCGTGCGCATCGAAGCAAACATTCGTGATGCCTTCATACATAAACAGTATTTCTTATCCGTGTTTCTAGATATGGAAAAGGCGTATGATACAACCTGGCGTTATGGAATCTTGCGCGATCTGTCGGCAATTGGCATTCGCGGCAATATGTTAAACATTATTGAAAGCTACCTACACAACCGCACATTTCGGGTTAAAATAGGCAATGCACTGTCGCGTCCATTCGTACAGGAAACTGGTGTACCCCAGGGAGGCGTGCTCAGTTGCACGCTCTTTATCGTCAAAATGAACACGCTTCGTGCTTCGTTGCCACCAGCTATTTTTTATTCCATCTACGTAGACGATATACAAATAGGCTTCAAGTCCTGTAACCTTGCAGTGTGCGAGAGACAGGTACAGCAGGGGTTGAACAAAGTGTCTAAGTGGGCAGACGAAAACGGGTTCAAAGTAAACCCCCACAAAAGCTCTTGTGTTCTTTTCACCAGGAAGAAAGGTCTCATTGCAGATCCCACCATCGAAATGTATGGACAACAAATACCTATGAACAAAGAACACAAGTTTTTAGGCATCATACTTGACTCTAAGCTTACTTTCATCCACCACATAAAACACCTCAAGACGAAATGCCTAAAAACAATGAACTTACTGAAAATTTTATCTCACACATCCTGGGGTAGTGACAGGAAGTGTTTAATGAATCTTTACAAGAGTCTCATTTCATCACGACTGGACTACGGTAGCGCGGTATATCACTCTGCCGCCCCTAGTGCGCTGAAGATGCTGGATCCCGTCCACCATCAAGGTATCCGCCTGGCCACTGGCGCTTTCAGAACAAGTCCCATTGAAAGTTTATACGTCGAATCAAATGAGTGGTCACTCCATCTGCAGAGAACATACACCAGCCTCACATATTTCCTTAAAGTCCGCTCTAATCATCAGCATCCATGTTTTAATACCGTTAACGATATGACGTGTGCTACACTTTTTGGTAATCGTCCCTCTATAAGACAGCCTTTCTCACTGCGTGTCAGGGAGCTTAGCGAAGAAATGGATATCCCACTCCACGAACATCGCTTAATGCCTTCAGCCAAGCTGTTACCACCTTGGGAGTGGCAGGTGGTAGCATGTGATATGTCCTTTGTAGAGGTTACAAAGCACGCTTCAGAGGTTGAAATCCGAATGCATTTCCTAGAATTACAGTCCAAGTACCCGTGCACAGAATTTTACACAGACGCTTCTAAATCACATGCCGGAGTATCCTATGCAGCCGTCGGCCCGTCCTTCTCGGAATCCGGCGTGCTTCACCAAGAAACAAGTATCTTTACGGCTGAGGCCTACGCAATATTGTCAGCTGTAAAGCATATAAAGAAATCAAAACTTCAAAAAACTATTATATTTACAGACTCTCAAAGCGTCGTAAAAGCCTTGAAGTCACCCTGTAAACAGAAAAACCCCATTCTCATTGAGCTCTATTCTGTTCTTTGTAGAGCATACGCAACTAACCAACATGTAATTATATGCTGGGTGCCTGGGCATCGAGGCATCGAGGGCAATGTTCTTGCCGACCAAATGGCCACATCAGTCACAACACCCGCTATTAACCCTACAGCTGCTGTTCCTGCAACAGATTTGAAACCTTTCTTGCGAAAGAAACTGCGAAGCCACTGGCAACGCTTGTGGGACGCAGAAACAAGTAATAAGCTTCATTTGATTAAGCCACAGTTAGGTTTCTGGCCCTCGTACAACTAAAACACGACGAACTGATGTCCTATTCTGTCGTCTCAGAATAGGACACACCTACGGCACCCACAATTTTCTATTGAATGGTCATGATCCTCCAACCTGTGGTAGATGTGGCGACAGGCTCACCGTCCTCCACGTCCTCCTGGAGTGTCGGGAAGCCGAAAGAGAAAGAAAGAAACACTTTCCTCTAGCATATCGCTATTGTGTCCCTCTGCATCCCGCCATGTTTCTTGGTAAAGAACCGCTCTTTAACACCAAAGCAGTCCTCGCATACTTGAAAGATGTTGTGCTACATGTTATTAGCCCAGTAAGTTCGTAGCGCGTCCTCTCTCAAGAGAATGTTGCTGTGATAGTTTTTTTTATAGCACATGCCTACAAGCTCTTGTGTCTCAAGGGCTCTGTTTAGGCACTTGTGCTTCTGGCCAATTCCTGCATCTGTAATATTTTTGTAAGTCATATCATTCTTTTGCAATGTATATTCATGTCTATAGTACACATCATTAGTCATTGCCATAATCTTATTACGTATAGATTTTACGCTCTTTACAGCGACTGTTTTTAGGCCCCTTTACAGCCATGCCACATCGAATGTTCATGTAATTGACTATTCATATACCAGAAACAAGTCATCACCATCGTCTTGGCGCTCTTTGGCCACATCTGGCCCTTGCGCCAATAAACCACAATAATCATCATCATCATCAACCAACGCTTAGGAAATTTCCACGTGCTCATTTATACAGGGTGTCGCAACTATCATGCACCAAGATTTTAAAATATGCAAATGCCATGTACAACAAGGTAATTTTGTAAAATGCGCCCGAAAAGTGAACTGTACATGGAGAGAGAGTTTTACCATTTTACAGACCTTTTCTACTTCATGTGAAATATAACTTAAAAAATGTGTGTTCTGGCCTACCACTCAGCTTGCCTATTCAGCTAACACGTGCAAAACAGAATCGGCCACGTGACCCTTGCACGTGCTAGCTAACTGCTAGAAACAGTGCTACAGCTCTCATCAGCATGGTTAAGAAACGAAAAAGAAAAAAAATGAAGAGAAAAGCAGGTAGAATATTACATTTAGGTACTGGCTTGCGGGTGCGAAGCCGAGTGGGCGCAAAACTTAGTGAAACACGGGACACGTGAAAACTGACCTGCTGCACAAATACACGAGGTCAGAGAAATGTAAAATGACAGGACGCAACACACAATGCAAAATTCCTCAAAACGCTAATTGCCTCAATTATAGGTAAAAATACCACGTGCGCAACAATACCACGTGCCAAACCCCACGCTTGCCAACAGAAGGGCATAAAAACATCAAAATTTGCCAAGCACGGATAATTATCCAGCAGTGAAAATCAAATAATTTCAAGATTTCCTCACACTAGCTTGCGGCGTGGTAGAAGTGCACACATCGCACCACGCATTTAGTTCTACGGAAGATCTCTTTCCGCGGCTATAACGTTCTACGACATTTTGTAGTTCTACTTACCAACAGTATGGTGGCTAGAGGGGGGAAGTGTGACGGGCGAGAGCGGAGGACTGCACGAATTCACAATGAAAGATGGCGGTCACACCAGACGGCGCTACCTGCACCATAGGTGCTTGCGGCGGTGTTTGCCTGCTTTGCGTGTGGCCGCTAAACATCAGTTGCACTTGTATCAAACAATCGCTTACACTTCGCGCCCATGCTTTTCAAAGCGCTGCATGTTCATTTCGATAAGAAAAATGTGTTGCAAGTTCTGAATGGTGTTAAACAATAAAAAAGAAAACGCTAAATGTTCTTAGACGGAAGTGGCGAGCCGCAAGGACAAGCGCCTGCCCAGTGTCGTTCTTATCCGCACTGCCTTCTTTTTACGCTGCTTTTACGATGTTTAGTCTGCTTCAGCTGAACTAAACCACTTGTTCGGATGCGTAGCTAAACTGACTTTAGAGTGTTTTCCTGTTGGTGAAAGGTAAACTGTTTACAATAGTTCATAGCGAGTATACTGGCTGCAGCGTGCTTTTTCTTTCTCCCCCCGCCAACCTACATTTTCCCGTACTTGTAAGGGGTTCCCTTCAGCGTAAAATGTTCAAATCATACGCATTTTCCGGCTCCTTTCCCTTGAGAAACTTGGAGTGGAGACGGGATGCTGCAGCTGGAGGCTCTTTGATACATTGAACACTTCTTTTTTTAATCTTAGCGATCGTTCTATCTACACAATGACCAATCATTTCTCTTACGGCTTTAGGTGCAAATAAGTACACGCAAGAGAAATGGTAAAACATATTTATTTATGACACATTTGTTATCACATTAAGAAGTCAAACTACTGGCACCTCCTCAACTTCAAGTGTTTTTGTCGCTCCCTTTGGACACTCCTATCTTTGTTTAAAGATTTTGTCCAAAAGTGCATGCGCGTGAGCAGAAAAAACTGGACTACTTTAGCGGTCAGTTCTTTGCTGTGAATTTCGCAGCCCACTCTACACAGCTTGACCCCTGCCAAGAACTGCATGAAATCGTGCATACTGAACGAATGCAATTTTTCTACAGAAAAAAACAAAGTGAATGCATCTTCCAAGGTTTTCACCAGTTTCGCAAGACTCTCACAAGGGTACAGCAATCCTCCTCTGTCAAATGCACTCACTAACTCGCTGTCCGGTTCGACAATGGCTCCTGATTGCTTGGTGGCAAGAGCTGAAAGGCACTCACTGCAAGACCTTTTTTTGCTGAACTTCTTAGCAACATAGCCAGCAACGTAATAAGTGAGACGGCTGTCACTTTTCTGGATAACACAGCTACTATGTTCATCACTTAGACACTGCAGTGTAGACCTAGCCCCGTCAACATTTCCAACTTCTAGCATGTCTTCAATAATGTCACGTATGCCGAAAATGGCATCACTTGTGGCAGGCGATGAAGTGTCAAGCAGAGCTCATATAAGCTCTGCCGGGGAGTTCCCACTCTTGGGTGGCCTGGCAAGATTATAAAACGATAAGCAATTTACAGTCATTAGGAACTGCGCGGGATTTGGATGGTCATTAGTACCACAGTACTGCCGAATTATCCCGAAAACATTTTCTAATTTGTCTTGGCTAAGTCTGGCAGTAAGCCTATATCCGAGAGTCTTTGTCAGATATGTAAGAAGTGAAAGTGCACTACACAGGGTAACACGCAACCCTTCCGCGGTGCTCTTACTCACAAATCCACCACCGGCCTTATTTGCTGCTGCTTCCCAGTGATCCATGAATAAAAGGAACGCTTCTATGTCAGCAACTTTATCTGATGATGGCCTGAGCCCATCTCGCGGGCACCTCGACGTCATCACTGCTATTAGTCGGCTCATTCGCTTCACAAACTCCACTGTGGGCACTAGTTTCGAACGAGAAATCTCATCAATGTCCGATGATAACAAAAACATTCCTTTCAAAACTTCATCACTGAAAATTGTGAAGGCCAAGTTAACTTTCATTTTCTCAAAAGAATTGGGCCGAATGTGTGCTCTGGTAATATGTGGCATGGCCTTCAGAGTTAAAGAACTTTTGTCTTTCTCCCATGCTGCCTCAATGTGCTGAACACACACGCGACCATCTTGAGTGGTGAAACCGGTGCTCACAAATGAGTTGCGAACACATTTGACTAAATGAGGGAAGTCGGAGCAGAAGTGAAGCCTTCTGGAGGGATCCACAGGGTGGGTAGCACTGCAAGTGGTCTTGCCTGAGGATGCTGAAATAAAGAAGAAGCAGTCTGCTTTCAAACATCACAGTTTCCTCATCACGAAAAGGGATGGAGGTGTTTGAAACTTAATGAGTATACACTGTTCTGCGAAGACATCGCTGATATTGAGGGAACGCATAGAAATAGGGCCAAAGGAAGTTGTTCACTAAGTGCAAGTCTGATGTATGTATACTGTTTCATGTGTCCCATGCACATTGCAGATATGCTGAACTTGGCACAATAGAACAGATAGTTCAGTTTCATACCGCCGATTCCAAATGACCTCCACATGCTCCGATTCCAGGTTGCTCCATCGCAGGATACAAAGTCGACAAAAAGACCGGCTTGTTCTGACAAGAGGGTGGCCTCTAGAAGAAGCTTTGCCAGCATTTCCGCTTTGATGTTCCCTTTCGATGAAAACACTCCCAATATCTGTGTCCAGTCACCTGCACAATAGCACTCATGTTTTATAGGAAGGCAGCTGCCTGACCTGCTAAGTAGTTTCACATAAAATTGAGACGCTTTCTTGCACTTCACGCATGTACAATTCAGTTCGCTGACTTGGTAATCTTAATCAATGCAACATCTAATAAGGAGCTGATTTGAAGTTCTTCATTAATTTGGAAAAACGTAAGTGCTTTTACCAGTCAACATATCTTGGCACACAACATTGATAAAAATGCTTCCTTACCTTGAAAGGGTTGAAACATCATCACCATCCCATGGTCTGCCGGGGTCGTCCGATCTTCATCCAGGGTGAACTTTCCAAGGTCAACGAAGCCTTCCACTGTCCCTGGAAGTAAGTTAAAATGGAAAACTTGATTGCCTCTGCAGTATAAAAACGGGCTCTATGCCGGGCAAACGTGGTGCATTTTCAGTGATCTGATGCTCGATTGAAGAAATGGTGGTGCTTACCTACTGCGTTGACGCTGAAATGCTCAGCCAACTTAATTTCATCGAAGATGATGCCTCCATGTCTACTAGAGATGTCCATGTCTCTAGTCTTGGTAGCAAGGGCATTGAAAACTGCACTATTGAATCCGAATCCACTCTTGAAACTGCGAGTATAGCGCTGCAGACACGTCCTGCTTGGCAATATAAGAACTTTTTGCTTACGGAGATGCTCGTACAACTTGGGACTACGCATCCGCAGAAGTACACACTCCAAAATCCATTCTTTCTCATACAACATCCCCGATGTTGATTTTCTCGCAGCTGCCTCGAAGCAGGCCTTGACAGCCATTTGTTGCTTTTCAGGCAAACTTTTAATGCGAGCGCCCAACACCTCGTCGGCAATCTGTTGATTTGCCTGACGCATCGCTGCTAGTTCGCGTTCTGCATTCAACAACTTTTTCTGAGCGGTAAGCAAGATGCGACTCGTGTTAGCGAGTTTTTTCCGACGTTTTGACACGCGCCCGTTGCGCCGCTTTCGCGACATTTGATTTTGCACCAGTTTTCTGAGGTACTTGCAGTGTATGCAGGAGCCGCCACTCTCACACACGTAAGTACACTTGGCGGAAAAGCAATTCCCAGCAAAGATTACATACTGTCCTTGCTTTTCCGGTCTGATGCCGCAGCCTCGACACAATGTAAGTGCATGTGTGCTGTCGAGCACCGACTGCCCTTCTTCCTGCGACGAGACGGTACACTGTGAATGCAGTTTTCCCCTCAGGTATACAAAGCAACACAATGAGTTCTGTTGGCAGCTATTAGCTTTGAATTTAACCAGCTTGGGAAGCAAGATGTGGTCAACTTGTTCGCCCTCGAGCTCACAAACGCCGTACACTGCAGAATCATGTTCACCGCGAAACGTTAACTTGTTCCACGTTTCGTCAGGTAGACGGAGGTTCAAGCCCGCATGCTGAACTTCGGCGACGGCGTGGACTGCGTCAGATGTTCCGACCTCAGGAACACTGGGATCTTCCAGCTCCTGCTGCTGCACGAGTACTTCGGGCTGTTGTCTGCTGACTGAGTTAGGCTTTTGCCGTTTTTTGGCAGGTCCGTGCTGCTCACATACATTGCGATCCTTTCTTTTCACGGGTGCTTTTTTGGTAAAGTACTTCGGTGCGTCCGGGAACAACGTAGGCACAGCATCGTCTGACAAACGCGGACGATCACGGGGTATCTCTACAACCTCACCGTTTATAACGTGCCGGTATGTTCTTTCAATGAAACTCTCGTCGAAGTGCCGCTCGCATACGACGCTGTCTCTCGTCAGTTCTTTGTCAGCCCGCTTAATATTACGAGCCCATTGCTCTCGTCTCGAGAGATCCTTCGGGGCTTTAAAGACCGATAACTTCTCTGAGCACGATCGATACCCTGCCTTTACATCCAGGCACGAAGCATGTACTTGAACGACTTGACGGCATGGTCAGCACCATGCGCTGGTTCGCACAACACGTGGCCAAACAAACGACGACGGCGAAGGAAAGACATCCAAACGAGGGAATGGCACAGTGGAGACAGAGAACGGACGAGCCCAAGCACGCGCGGCCGTGGTGAGCACCTATGACTACACCAGCGCCCCTTGCGGCGGCCAGAATTTTCACTGCGTTCCGTGCGCCCCTCTTCCACGGCGAGAATGTGGCGCCCGTCACACTTTCCCCCTGTAGCCACCATACCGACAGCTAGAATCCTGGCAGGTGCTGGTGGCTTACCAGGCTGCCACACGATGTCGACAACGACATCCCGAAATTTTTGTAGCGTGATGGCCGGGTCCCTAAGCAGCTCCATTCCAATTGCTATATCGGCGATCCTCTTCACAGGATACACGTCCCACGTGTCCTCGGTCTCCCATTTCACGAGGACGTGCTTCATGGTGCAGTTTTGAGTTGACACGTACAAAATTACGCTGGCAGAAACTCTGGGGACCTTGCTGGTGGCGTCCATCTTATATGCGCTTTCCATTTAAAAATGACTGGATTGGATTGGATAAACCTAATTTTCGAACAACCGGCGGCAGCTTAAAACCATGATAACTCGAGATTATTTTTTGATACACTGTCGAAGCTGTCTCTGAGGATTGCGGTGTGAACATCACCTATATCTCACTATTTTTTAGCAGAGATTCTTAAAAAGATAGAAATTATAAAGGAAAAATATTTTCAGCAAACACATTTTTATTAGCCAAGCATAGCCAAGCATAACCAAGCAAATGCTTTTTGTACCATCGTACCATCTGCAAGCGCTGGATACTTTGGATTAGTGCAGTTGGTCGAGGTGCTTGCGGTGCGAGAATTCAGTGTTTTGCGGAAGAGATTGTCTGCGGAGATGCCTAAAAGAAAGAGATACAAGGCGTATCTATATGATGCTTTAGTAGGCGTCCCGGCCCGCACGAGATGTAGAAGGAAAGCCGCTGAATCGTCAAGCCAGGTTGTCCCCGACGAAGTCGGCAGTAGTACCGGCGGTTCTGAGAGCGACGAGAACACGCTAGGTCATTTAAGCGAAGAAAGTGCACTCGCTTCTGTAACATTAGCAGCCAGTCCACTCAACCTGTCGAACTCTCACGAAGACGGCTTGCGCGAACGCAGCCTTAACAGCGGTGCATGTTTAGACAGCGAGGACGGTGACGTTGCAAGCACGGAGCCATGTGACTGCAGTTATCGGGACAGCTCATCGACCGCCGACGAGGAAAGCGACCAAGGACCGGAGGAATCTCAACAGGAAGAAAATGAACTGGTTAGTATCTAAGCAAGTTCAAGTTTTAGTGCCTTGCCATGTGTTCATACTGCTTTTGACAGAGGGTACCACCTGCACTCAAAACACTATTTTAAAGTGAAAAACTTGACATCGTACAGCATTGAAGTCTGTGCGATAATATAATTGAGCGTATATATGCAAATGGTCGTGTCCTATAACAGTAGCATTGCGCTACTAAACACGCTGCGGAATCGATTGGCTGCAGCGCCTATTGTGAATGTTGCCGGGCCGAAAAGAATATTATACAAATAGAAATATTACTGCTATATTTGAAGCACCAAACACAGTGCCTAGAAAGCGCGGTGTTTTTAAAAATTATTATTGCACGTCTAAGAAGCAACATTTTAGATTCCTAATATATATGACCTGCGTGTGTGAAATTTACCATTTTCGTGTTACAATTGCAATACGAGAGAAACATGCGTCATTGTTGCCCTGGTACAGCTTAAATCAGACTGCCACCTTCAGTGCTCCTGTCTAGTATTTAAAAAGATAGAGCAATGTTAAGTTCTATGGATGACCATTCCTTTTTGTAACAAGCCAACATGCACTGACAGCAAGGAACACATAAGCGAAATTATTTGTAGTTTAATTTAAGTGAAAATTCTTTAAATAAATGGTATAAATGAAAATAGATAAAAAGAGCAAATGGCCGCAGGTGCTTACAAACCCTTGTCTTCACATTTCCCATGCAATGCTCTTACTTATTGAGTTACTGCGGCACTGTTTTACCATCGAATTGGGTTTTATATGTTTGTATGTATCCATGTTAAAGTTCAAGATCAGGTATTGTTGTTGAGGCACCTGAATGACGTCACCATCATTAGTGTTGTTGTGCACCTCCATGCATAGGTCGCGTACTCTCTCACAAGCACCATTTTTGTTACAAATGTAGGCAGTGCGGAAAGTTGTTCTAGCTTTGGTGACATTGCACCTGAGTTGCAAAACAGCATATGGGAGAGGCTTCAGTGAAAAAGCTGAAGTTTTCCTCTGCGTGGTAGTAGCAAATTAGAGATGTGTAGTTAGACAAAGTTTGAAGAACTGTTTTATACATCATGGTATGCAAGGGGAATGACACAATATTGAAAAGCTATGTAAATAATTTACAATGAATGCACTGCCTAGACATCATTGTCCAATAGGAAATGCTGCCTATTAAGAAAGCAGTCTTTGTATAAAAAAAGAAAAAGCACACATCTAAAAGGTGACACAAACCTATTGCTAATTTTTACACATAATTGGTCGATGTCACACTTTTGTTTACATACACGTTTTGCACTCATGATTATCTATAACTGTAAAGGTTTGCAAAAGGTAACCTGCACTGCAAGCAAGTCAATAATGTGAGCATAATTTTGATACTGTTGTTGTCTATGGATATGCGCTAATATCAGTTGTCACTATGGTATAAATATTTTTATTTTTTCCCCAGGATGTACCACTCTATCCGGAAGCCAAAATTTCAAAAGGCCAATCCCTGATTATGGTGATGGCCCACAGTCTACGACATCATTCGTCCAAGGAGGCAACAGAGAGCCTTCTAAAAATTATCGATGCCCACCTGCCGGAAGGCGCAACTTTCCCAAAGACGAAGTATCTTTTCTTCAAGAACTTCTCCTCTGTGCTTGAATGTGAACGTACAACACATGTTTGTTGTCCAAAATGTAGTGAGTACCTTGTTTCACTACCATGTGCCACTGCTGATATAGTTTGCTTGCAATGCACTACTCAGCACAGGATTTCTAGTCTTGTAGAGTCAGGCTCATTTTTCCTTACTCTTGATCTTGATGCCCAGATCAAAGAGATTTTATTGAGTGGAAAGCTTCCACAAAACCGAAGGGCTCCTGCGTATGATGTTGCAGACATCACACAGAGCACGGGTTACGCCACTTTGCCCCTGACAGATGATGACATATCTTTTACATGGAACACAGATGGTGTGCCCCTTTTTAAATCATCTGGTCAAAGCGTGTGGCCCTTGCTCCTCCAAGTCAATGAACTTCCCTTCAAAGAAAGGGTCCAGAAGCTTCTGCTTTTTGGCCTGTGGTTTGGCTCTGGTAAACCAAACATGAATGCATTTTTAAAGCCATACGTTGACACAATGAACCGCCTTTCTTCTGAGGGAATTTCATGGACAACTAAGAGTGGCATGGCTAAGACATGTCGTGCATACCCAGGCCCGTGCACTGTTGACACTGTTGCACGTTGTCTTGTCATGAACATGACACAGTTCAACGGTGCCCATGGCTGTGCATGGTGTGAGCATAGTGGAGAAGTCATTGCCAAGGGTAAAGGACACACACGGGTTTATCCCATTGAAGAGGCAGCACCGAGGCTAAAAACACAAAACAGCTTCGAAAGACACGTGGAACAGGCACATCGAAGGGGGGAGCCATCTTGTGGCATCAAGGGTGCAAGTGTTTTGTTTTTCATGGCATTTTTAAAATTTCCATGTTCATTCGTAGTCGAATATATGCATGCAGTCTGCAATGGATTTGTTAGGACTACAACTTTCATGTGGTTTAGCCACAAAAGACAAACAGAATTTAGTCTTGGATCACATCTCGGGGAAATTGATCAAAGATTGAGCCAGCAGTCTGCCAATCTGGGAAACCACTAGGCTGCCGCGTTCGCTTCGTGAAATGAAGTTCTGGAAGGCTTCTGAATGGCGTGACTGGCTTCTTTTTTTTCTCCAGTCGTCCTTAAGGGTTTCCTACCCAGAAAGTATTACAAGAACTGGACAATGTTTGTGGCACTGATGCACTTCTGTTTGCAACCATCCATTCCGCTGGACAGAATTGCAGAAGTTAAGAAGCTGTTTGTACGCTTCTTGAAGGATTATCAAGAGCTGTATGGAAGAGAGTGCATGTCTTATAATGCACACATTCTTCTTCACATGGTAGACCATGTCAGCCAGTGGGGGCCATTGTGGGGTTTCTCAGCATACCCTTTCGAGTCAATGAATGGGAGGCTACTCCGCCTTGTGAATGGCACAAGGTACGCCCATGCGCAAATTGTTGAGAAGTTTGCGATCTTGATGTCCCTTCCTCAAGTTGTCTCCAAGAATAACAAGTGGCAAAGTGCCGACCTGCGGTCACTTGTTAATTCACTAGTTAAAGGCTACAACCTCAAGAGGAAGTTCACACAAAAGGGAGCTGTAGTGCTGTATGGAAAGGGGAGCCAGCAAGGAAGTGCTATTATGTACCAGAAAGCAGCAGTTGGCGCATTCACTTACTGCGTAGCTGCAAAGGATAAGTCCAGACGAAAAAATTCTTTTGTTGTTTCTAGCGCAGGTGTCTTTGGACAGGTTGTGAATATTTTTATAAATCGTAATGAACAGTCATGTTCTTGTGTGTTCTTCAAAATCAAGAAACTGCATGTTGTCGACATTTTCCTTTCCTGTTTGGTTGGCTGTCAGTCAGTCTATTTTGCCTCTGTTGAGGAAACAAATGACCATGCCATAGTAAGTGCATTGGACATTAAAAAGTGCATGGTTCTTTACTCCTCAGGAAAAACAGTGTTGTCTGCAATTCACGAGGAGTATGTGTTAGAGTCAAATTGAAATGTCAGTCTCGTTACAGTGATTACGAAAAAATGAAATGACGCTGAACAACAGGACAAAGGGAGAGCACATACACGGGCTCTGCTAACAACATGTGTCTGCTTCGGTCGTCATACATAAGCAGACAGCCACTATCACAAGGAGCAAGCGCAAACTCAAACTTCAAATTAGCAACTCAGGTACGATATCTCCTTTGAAAGAAGGAAAATGGAGGGTAGGCTTACACATGCGTCTCCACTACTGTGGATGTGATAGGCCTGACCCAAGACGAGCACGTTCATCTCGGTACTTTGATAAGAAAATCGGATTTTAGAAATACGGCTCGCAGTCGCATTCAATGCAGTGACAGTTGACTATCAGTGGCCTTCTTTTTAACTTTGTTCGCGGGCTCACCCATGCGTACATTAATGCACCGGCCAGTTTGTCCAATATAGAAACGCCCACAAGACAGGGGGATCTTGTAAACAATGGATACACAACACTTTTTTAAAAAAGGCTGCCTATGCTTCTTGCAACTTATTGTGGCCTCGGTCTCACGATTGACCTGTCGACACATGCTACCTAGCTTGTTTCGGGCTGTGAACAGCAATCTAACACCTGCTCTGCTGACCACTTTTTTGAGATTATGGGCAACCTTATCTACACAAGAACCGCACAAAGAGCAATGAAACGAAAAATGTTAGGCCTAACGTTAAGAGACAGGAAGAGAGCGGCGTGGATCAGAAAACAAACGGGGATAGCCGATATTCTAGTTGACATTAAGCGGAAGAAATGGATCCGTGCAGGCCATGTAATACGTAGGATGGATAACCAGTGGACCATTAGTGTTACAGAATGGATACCGAGAGAAGGGAAGTGCAGTTGAGGACGGCAGAAAACTAGGTGGGGTGATGAAGTTAGGAAATTTGCAGGTGCAAGTTGGAATCGGCTAGCATAAACGGGTAATTGGAGATCACAGGGAGAGGCCTTCGTCCTGCAGTGGATATAAATACAGGCTGATGATGATCATGTACATAAGGAATAACCGGAACCATTTGCCGCGAGTTAACCTCATGCTGGGCTGCCGTCAGGAGCTTGTTCTTTAACCCCGTTACGAGGTTTTTGGCTATGCTGAATAATAGTGTTTCAGAGAATCCCGCAAGCTTCAACCGCGATACTGGTGATTGAAAGCTAGCTTGTTGGTAACACACTTTAGCTAGCTTGGTGGTAATAACACCTTACAAGGGCCACCTTCATGCAAGCTTTCGCAATGCCGTGCTTCACAATCTTGGAGTGTGCACAGGAAAAGGGGAAGAGACCGTTGCGCGACCGAGGAGCATAGTCCCAACAAACAAGGATTTCTGAGAACAAGAGTTCCAAGTCTAAGAAGCGTAGTCTGTCGTCTGACGTATTCTCCGTGGTTAATTCAAAGGAACTTATTTCATTTTGAAATACGTCATAAATTATGGTAGCAGCAGGCTTAGTGTCGGAAGGGTTAGAGCTGTAAAATATTAAAAAGTCGTTCACATATCGCATCACCGCTGTGTTCGTCTAGCTGAGCTTCCATGCAAGAGAACCCGTGTCTGTGCTCTCCCTTCGTCCTGTTGTTCAGCGCTGTTTCGTCTTCTCATAATCGCGAACTAACCAGGCCAAATGCATGCCCTTTTACGGTTAGAGTGACTTTTTTATGCAGGTTTATTACTTTGGACATCTTTTTTTATTGTACATACTTTACATTCACTAACTGTCTGAACATGCTGCTTATAAATTCAGCAGATACAGCAAACTCCCTTAAGACGTACTTTCTTAAGCCAAACCTTGAGATATGCTAAGCAAGTGCTTGGTTGGTTTCCTGTAGAGAAACCATGTGAAAAGGTTTCGTTTAACATGAACTACCGTTTGATTAAGGCGAACTTCCATAGCCATCACCTTGGCTCAGCAAAGACCTGTCGTGACTATTAGGACTAAGCGGTGTTTCTGTCGAAATAAACAAGTGACAATGATAATCTGAAAGCCCACGAGGTGGCTTTTCAGGCAGGAAGACAAAGTGATGAAACTACCGAGAGGCATAAGAACCATTGGTACTCACACTTGATGCAGCTAATTAATTCTCTGAATACTTTGGCGCATTTTGTTAATATGAGGGCACTAGCAGATTTTTCATAAACGTCTGTAAAATGTAAGCTTTTTGAAATATCACCAAGATTTGTAAAGCTCCAGCAACCGAAATTTAAGTAAGAGTTCATAAAACAATCATTTGGACTATGCAAGCACATTCAATGTCTTCTTCTATATGTGCCTCTTGATTGAAAATATTCGGTGTGCCTATAATAGTGGAACTTATTTTGTGTGGGTCTCATCTATTAAGACAAACAGGATTTCTTTGTTTCTTCGAGTTCATGGTAATGGCAGTCTGCTGTTGTTGCCCTTCATGGTATCAAAAGTTACTTTTTATTATGTATTTAACCTTAAGCCTTTGACTGCTGTTTTCGTTCTTCCTGCTGCTCCTCAGCCACTGCTGGGTTTCCTTCATGAGTTGGTTCAGTGAAAATTTAACAAAATGTTTGCTCAAACAAAATCATTGAACCTTTGAGCCCATAGGCATCTCCTTTCGTGCTCGTTAGAAAGAAGGACGACAGCTGGCGCTTCTGTATCGACTACCGGAATCTTAACCAAGTAACAAAAAAGGACGTGTACCCCTTCCCTCGGATAGATGACAGCCTTGACTGTCTCTGTGGTTCCAAGTATTTTTCTTCGATATACATTCATTCCAGGTATTGGCAGATTGCATTTGAGGACATGGATCATGCAAAGACTGCGTTTATTACACCTGATGGGCTCTATCAGTTTAAGGTGAAGCCATTCGGGCTATGCAATGCTCCTGCTACATTTAAACGAATGATGGACGCACGCCCCTCCTTCATGGCTTAAAGTGGTCAATCTGCTTGTGCTACCTCGATGATGTCATTGTCTTTTCGACAACTTTTGACACACACCTTTAGCGTCTCTCGACAGTTCTTTCAGTGTTCCGCAAGGTGAGACTTCAGCTCAATTCGACGAAATGTCACTTCAGCCACCGAGCAACTTACTGTGCTCCAACACCTCGTCGATTCTTCTGGTGTTTGCCCCAATCCGGAGAAAGTTCGCGAAGTCAAGGATTTCTCTTTGCCGACCTGCACAAACGACGTTCGAAGCTTTGTAGGCCTCTGCTCCTACTTACGCAGATTCGTGCAAAATGTTGCTGACATCGCACGCCCTCTAATGGAACTTCTTAAGACGCGACCCTTGTCTGGGGTCCCGAACAAGCTAGTGCATTTGCTGAGCTGACGACGCGACTCGTGTCGCCATAGATTCTTGGCCACTTTCACATGTCCGCTCCAATGGAATTTTGCACCGACGCTAGCGGCCACGGCATTGGCACTGTTTTGGCACAAGGACAGCACGGTTATGACCGTGTCATTGCGTACGCTAGCCGTCTTCTGTCACCAGCCGCTTCTGGCAGCTGGTCATCGACTTTGCGACAAAGCGCGAGCACGTCTTGAATGTATGTCACACAGGACTCGGTGCAAGTGTGAGGTCGGCATGCAAGTTCTTTCTGCGCAGCACGATGGCGTCCGATGGGCTTGCCGAAGAGATCGGTGAGCCTTTGCTTACATACCTCCCAGCTCGTAATTTCCTGCTCGTGGTACAGAAACCACACTTGTGCCGTGCCCGTCAGGTAAAATATGATGTTCGCTAGCATCAGTCGCATCCCAGTTTCTAGTGCTCACCCGTGCGTACAGGTGAAGCCGATCTTTGACGTCGGTGTGGTCAGAGCCGGAAAAGGTACCTAGGTCACGCAGTTCGAAGATGATGAGGCGGTTGGCGGCGGTTGATTGAGGCACAGTTGGCGACCTGCACGAAGCATTCACGTCTGCGCCTAGACGCCTTGAGCTAGCATTGTAGACGCAGCCAAGGAGCATCCGCTGTTGCGTGAATCCTCTTTTAAGCTCTTTCACGCTGCAGGGTTTGTGCCTGAATAGACGTCATCTATTGAGCCTGTGCAGACCACGTGGGAATTGACAACTTGAGCCATTCGTATGTGCAACTGTGCATGTGACATTCTTTGCCAGTAATCCAGACTGGCTATGTGCCACTTTTGGTAGGTAGCCGGATAGCCAAGCAAGAGGCAAGAAGTGAAAAAGTTAACATGATGTGATGATTTGGTCTTCCTAAGTCAACGAGGGGTTGTTTACCCGGGAATGTATTTGTACTTAAACGGTTCGAATTATTGTGGCCACCACTGAGACTAATTCGCAGTAGGGAAAAGAAACAACGAAGCCGATTGTTAAGAAGACATGAACACATAACACAAACTGTCACACAGACAAACTACCTAACCAAAGTACTAAGACTAATATAAACGTTCATGCACTTTTAAGTGTTCTCTCACAATAAAGAATTATATATAACAGTAAAGTTTGTGACCGGTCACAAATACTTGACACGCGTCGGTGCGGCTGTACGGGGCGGCGTTGCGATGGCCAGTCAGTTGCAGTGCGTCATTCGCGTGAGTATAAGACCATAAGACACTACTTGCGTCTTGACGATCGTCCGCAGCTCGGCCAAGAAGTCGCAGGAGGAAAGTAGGCAGGGCTTGCCTTCAGCACCATGTCACTGCAGGACCCACGGACACCAAAGGCTGGAGGTAGAACAGAGGCCGGATCGTCGCTGAAGTCATGAAACTCGGGCCCGCAGCCCAACAGCTTCGCTTCTCCGCCCGGCGCTCCTGAAGTCTTTGAGACTCGGACCTACAGTCAGACAGCCTCACTTCTCCGACGGGTGCTCTTGAGGTCTTGAGGTTCGGACCTGGAGCCCGACAACCTTGCCTCGACCACTCCGCACAGCGGCCTTCTCTTCGAACGCTGCCTTCCTTCCTCTCTTTTTCTGTTCCCTCTTCCAGTAATCGTGTGTCTTCGTGATTCGCTGTTGGCCGACGTGCCGCGTCAGGCGAGCACACGCCGAATCCCGCCATTTTTTTCTTCTTTTATGGTCACTGATCATCCGCCGCACCAGACACGCACACATAAGTTTTTTGTACATGACACATGAAAAGTGACTGAGTGTGGAGAACGTGAAGTGAACAGAATGGAACCAGTGCGTGCATTGAGCGGGCAGCGTTGAGCTGCAGAGAAGTGAAGAATTTTGCAGCATGGCATGTCACTACATTGCTCAAATGCTAATTGCATCAATGCATACTGACATAAAAGCTGTTTCTTAAGCATTGCTTTCTCCAAATTAAGAATGTGTAAACTGTTCATAAACTCTATCCATTTAATACCCCTGTCAAGCGGGCAAGTTCAGTGCACTTACGGGGAGTGCACTTTGGGACCTTGAATGACACTTTAGGCTACGCGGTTCTAAATGGGAAAACAGAGCGCACTCGCAGTAAAAAAATGGCGACAGACTACGAGCGCGTTTTGTGAAGATGTAGATTAAAAAGAAAAGTGCTTCTAAAAAGTGATTGTTTTATGTTGTATTATTAATAAAAACAAACTTAATCTATGTTTTTTCAGCAAAAAACGAAAATATTTTTTTATTATAAGAGTGTGGCAAGTCAATGCCGGCCAAAAAAAAAATGCCTAGCCAATCCAGAACGACATAGCGTCGTGCGATGAGGTGGCATTTGATTCTGCTAGAACAGAAATGAGCGCGTTTTAGGCTATTTGTGCGCAAGAGCTGTTCAACCACTAAAATGAACTTCTGTGTCCTTTTTTATGCATTACAATTTGTACCATTGAAACCGCTGGCGGCGAGGCTAGGCATTCGGCCAGCAAAGTGCATTGCGTGAACGCACTTCGACCGGAGTACACTCTTCTGCTAGTGACACTTCACTTGCTACGTTTAGATTTGGCAAAGTGCACTTAAACAGAGTGACACTTTCCGTAAGTGCACTTAACTTGCCCGCTTGACAGGAGTATAACTGCACACAAATTAGCTTCACTGGCTTCCTATGGCTGTCATGCCGAGACAATAGAGTGCCAAAACATGTGCTTCATTTGCTATCAGCAGTTTAACTTGCAAGTTTTGTACATTTTGATTGGTAATGACTTCTCCATCCCCGCAGGGGCGTCTGCGCAAGCAGGCGTTTGGTGTGTTGCGACACCACGGACCCGAGCACATGGGGGTTGGACCCTCCCGCGTGTAGCCGTGCGCGGCTAAGCCGTGTCTGGGGAAAGGGGGATCCTGGGGGTTGAGCCGAGGCCGGGTGTTTGGACCTTTAAGGCCCCCCGGCGGAGGCAACACACCTCTTCGGCCTCTGCTTCACATAGACGGCACCCCTGGGCTGACCCACCCAGGGGAAATCGGCAGTTGCCTTTTCCTATCCTCTCTTAAATCTTCGTCTTTCTCTCTCACTTTCAATCTATCCTGTCTTCTTTTCACTTCCTTTTACTTCCGTTTTCCCAGGCAGCTAGGGTTAACCTTGTGTGGGTAGCCAACCTAGGATATCCCATATTTGGTTATAGTAGTGGCGTACAGCTGGCGTTTGCAGTGCCTATCTCTTCCAGGTATTGCAGCGTCCCCTAGTTGGGCTCCATGGTGGGTGGCTGGCGCGGCTGCCGAACACTCACCTATACTTATGGAAAGTTCTTTCCCCCCACTCACTGATCGCCGTCTGAAACGAGGGCGCACCGAAGATGTTTTCCAGTTTTTTGGACGCCAAACACAGAATTTCCCCCGATTTCACGTGATCCACTCAGAAAAAACAGACAAATCAGTACGAACAATCTCACCTTTCCTTGTGTCAAAGAGTCTGATTGATATTTTTGGACCAGGCTATAAAGCATCCAGGATGGCAAGCGGGGATCTCCTCTTGGAGCTCCGTGATCTGAAACAATATGAGAAACTACCCAACCTAGTGGCATTTGGAGAAGCTCAAGTAACAGTAACCCCGCACCGTACCATGAATACCACCCGTGGCGTTGTATCAGATGATGACCTGTTGCAACTGAGCGAAGCTGAACTCCTAGAGGGCTTCAGTGAGCAGAATGTAATCAATGTTAAACGGATCAAGATGAGGCGCGACGGCAAGGAAATCCAGACTAAGCACCTGATACTAACTTTTAACTCAAGTGTTCTGCCCGAAACCATCGAGGCCGGATACATCAAGCTTCGTGTCAGGCCATACGTGCCAAACCCTCTACGATGTTTCAAATGCCAGCGGTTCGGCCACAGTTCACAGAACTGCCGAGGCCGACAAACATGTGCTAAATGTAGTTCCGGTGACCATGCCTCTGAAACGTGCGAAAACACTCCACACTGTGTCAACTGTGATGGCGAGCATGCCGCATACTCGCGGTCGTGCCCGTCTTGGAAGAAAGAAAAAGAAATTGTGACAATCAAAGTAAAAGAAAATATCTCATTCAAGGAGGCACGCAGGCGGGTGTCATACCTGCCAAAAACCAGCTTTGCCGAAGTGGCGCGTCAGGGGGCAGCGCCACATCGGCCCCCGGCGGCTGTCTGGCACACGCGCAGTGGCCCGGCGGCGACGCCATCCGCCCCCTCGGCAGGTGCAGCTAGCGCTGCTCTGCCAACTCACAAGAAGGGGCCATCGACCTCCGGGCTGGTGGCCTCGAGGGCCTCGTCTCTCGAGGCGAGGCCTTGTCGTCAAACCAACCGCTCGCAAGAGCGCGTGTCCAGCGCCTCGCAAGAGGCTATGGACACAACAACCAGCCAGACGGCGCCACTTGCGCCTAAGGAGCCGCGAGAGTCTCGCGATCGCTCCAAACAAGAAAAACACCGCATCACGGCGCCCGGAAAGGGCTCTGTGAAGTAATTCCTCTTTCTTAACACACAGCACAAAACCCACATTCAACATGAATACACAAATATTACAGTGGAATGTCCGAGGACTCCTCCACAATCTCGATGACATCAAAGAAATCCTACATAAGTATAATCCAAAGGTGCTGTGTGTCCAAGAAACACACCTCAAACACACGCAAACAGATTTTCTCCGACAATACGCCATTTTTCGTAAGGACCGCGATGACACAGTCGTGTCTTCCGGTGGTGTGGCTATTGTAGTCGACAGAGGTGTTGCCTGCCGGGAACTAAAGCTTCGTACGCCCCTAGAGGCAGTTGCTGTCCGAGGGGTGTTGTTTGACAAGCTGGTCACTGTCAGCTCTATATACATCCCTCCCAATTATCAACTACATAAAACCGAATTCCAAAACTACATAAATGAACTTCCGGAGCCATACATAGTTGTCGGAGATTTCAACGCACATAACACTTTGTGGGGAGACTCACGTTGCGATGCGAGAGGTCGCCTGATTGAAAATTTTCTGTTTTCTTCAGGCGCATCATTACTTAACAAGAAAGAGCCTACGTATTACAGCATTACACATAACACATATTCATCCATTGACTTAAGTATAGCATCGAGTACACTAATGCCATACCTGGAGTGGTCGTTTCTCAAGAACCCTTTTGGGAGCGACCACTTCCCAATTATGCTAGGCTTAACAGAACATGATAGATGCTCGCCACACGTTCCGCGATGGAAGGTTGACTCGGCTAACTGGGAACTTTTCCGACAAATAACATATTTAAGCCGTGATGACATTGCCTCTTTTAACATAGACGATGCTGTGGCGTATATAACAGGTTTTATCATTGACGCTGCTGAAAGGTGCATACAACAAACTAATGGACTAGCTAATAAACGTCGCCTGCCTTGGTGGAATGATGAATGCCAGAAAGCACGTAAAAAGCAAAACAAAGCCTGGGGATTGTTTCGCAACTCCCCAACAGCTGAAAACCTGATAAATTTTAAACAAGCAAAGTCACAAGGCAGAAGAACGCGTCGACGTGCAAAGAGAGAGAGTTGGGAAAGGTACATTGCCAGTATAAATTCATACACCGACGAAACAAAAGTCTGGAATAGGGTAAATAAACTAATAGGCCGGAAGTCACATCCTCTACCCTTAGTAAGTAGCCAAGGTGATAGCCTGGAAGATCAGGCGGATTGTCTAGGTGAACACTTTCAATATGTATCAAGTGAATCGCATTATACAGACACTTTCCTGAAGTTCAAAGACCGCGCAGAGCGGCAGCCTCTTAACCGCAAAGGTTTTTCGAGTGAGGCTTACAATCAACCATTTAACTTAGCCGAACTTAAAGCATCTCTCGCTTGTTGTAACAACTCGGCGCCAGGTGGTGATCGTATCATGTATGAAATGGTTAGATACCTACACCCTGAAACACTGAAAACACTCTTATCTCTGTTAAATGCCATGTGGGCGGCTGGGTGTATCCCGTCCTCATGGAAAGAAGCAATAGTCATCCCTATACTTAAACAAGGCAAAGACCCGTCCTTAGCCAGCAGCTACAGGCCAATAGCACTAACGAGCTGCCTGTGCAAGCTGTATGAAAAAATGATAAACCGGCGTTTAATCAGTTTCCTAGAAAATAACAAAATACTAGACCCCTTCCAGTGTGGCTTCCGAGAAGGTAGGTCGACAATAGACCACCTTGTTCGCATCGAGGCAAACATCAGAGATGCATTCATTCATAAACAGTTTTTACTTTCTGTATTTATAGATTTAGAGAAAGCGTACGACACGACATGGCGCTTCGGAATTCTGCGAGATCTTTCTGCGATGGGGGTCCGCGGAAATATGTTAAATACAGTCGAAAGCTACTTGTCTAACCGCACGTTTCGCGTAAGAGTGGGCAATGTTTTATCTAGAACATTCACCCAGGAGGCTGGCGTGCCGCAAGGGGGTGTACTTAGTTGCACACTCTTCATTGTAAAAATGAATTCCCTGCATACAGTGATTCCACGCAGCATGTTTTATTCTGTGTACGTCGATGATGTACAGATAGGTTTCAAATCATGTAACCCCCGCAGGGGCGTCTGCGCAAGCAGGCGTTTGGTGAGCTGCGCCACCACGTACCCGAGCACACGAGGTTTGGACCCTCCCGCGTGTAGCCGTGCGCGGCTTAGCCGTGTCCGGGGAAAAGAGGATCCTGGGGGTTGAGCCAATGCCGGGTGTTTGGACCTTTATGGCCCCCGGCGGAGGCAACACACCTCTTTGGCCTCTGCTTCACGTAGACGGCACCCCCGGACTGACCCACCCGGGGGAAATCGGCAGTCGCCTTTTCCTGTTCTTCTCTTCAATCTTCGTCTTTCTCCCTCACTTTTAATCTTTCCTGTCTCCTTTTCTCTTCCATTTACTTCCAACATTCCTGGCGGCGAGGGTTAACCTTGTGTGGGTAGCCAACCTTGGATATTCCATATTTGGTTATAGTGGTGGCGTACAGTTGGCGTTTGCAGGACCTGTCCTTTACAGATTCTGCAGCGTCCCCTTGTTGGGCTCCATGGTGGGTGGCTGGCGCCACCGCCGAAACAAATTCCGTATACATGGATAGTTCCTTTCCCGCACTTCCTGATCGCCGCCAGAAACGGGGGCGCACCGAAGCATTTCAATTTTTTGGCCAAAAAACAGAAATTTTTCCGCGCTTTCACGTTATTCATAGTGAGAAGCCAGACAAGAGCGTAAGAGTTGCATCACCTTTCCTCGTTGCGAAATGTTTGGCCGAGACCATAGGACCAGGCTACAAGGCTACAAAGTTGGCAAGTGGAGATCTCCTGCTGGAACTCCGCGACAAAAAACAACATGAAAAGTTAAATGCCTTAGTGTCTTTTGGCGAAATACCGATAACAGTCACCCCGCACCGCACGATGAACACCACTCGTGGTGTCGTCTCAGATGATGACCTCATGGACCTAACCGAAGCTGAACTTCTAGAAGGCTGGAAAGATGAAAATGTGATCAATGTAAAACGAATTAAGATGAGACGAGATGGCAAAGAGATCCAAACGAAACACCTTATTCTCACATTCGGTACCAGTGTTCTACCCGAGACCATAGAGACAGGATACATAAAGATCAAAGTCAGGCCCTACATTCCGAATCCTCTCCGTTGTTTTAAGTGTCAAAGATTGGCCACAGTTCGCAGAACTGTCGTGGCCGCCTCACCTGTGCAAAATGTGCCCACGAACATGCATCCGAATCCTGTGAAAACAAACTGCAATGTGTCAACTGCGACGGCGAGCATGCCGCCTACTCGCGGTCCTGCCCGTCGTGGAAGAAGGAAAAAGAAATCGTTACAATCAAGGTCAAAGAAAATATTTCGTTCAAAGAGGCACGAAGGCGGGTATCATACCTGCCAAAGAACACCTTTGCCGAAGTGGCGCGTCAGGGGGCAGCGTCGCAACGGCTTCCGGCGGCTGTCCGGCTCACACACAATGAGCAGGCAGTGACGCCATCCGCCCCCTCTGCGGCTGCAGCTAGCGCTGCTCCGCCAACTCACAAGGGGCCATCGACCTCTGGGCTGGTGGCCTCCAGGGCCTCGTCCCTCGAGGAGAGGCCTTACCGTCAAACGAACCGCTCGCAAGAGCGCGTGTCCAGCGCCTCGCAACAGGCGATGGACACAACAACCGCCCAGACGGCGCCGTCAGCGCCTAAGGAGCCGCGAGAATCTCGCGATCGCTCCAAAAAAGAAAAAGCCCGCATCACAGGGCCCGACAAGGGCTCTGTAAGTTAAGTTAGTCTCCTAAACGCACAGCACACAAAACACTTTCAACATGAATACACAAATAATACATTGGAACGTCAGAGGACTCCTACACAACCTCGATGACATCAAAGAACTCCTACATAAGTATAATCCAAAGGTGCTGTGTGTCCAAGAAACACACCTCAAACACACGCAAACAGATTTTCTCCGACAATACGCCATTTTTCGTAAGGACCGCGATGACACAGTCGTGTCTTCCGGTGGTGTGGCTATTGTAGTCGACAGAGGTGTTGCCTGCCGGGAACTAAAGCTTCGTACGCCCCTAGAGGCAGTTGCTGTCCGAGGGGTGTTGTTTGACAAGCTGGTCACTGTCAGCTCTATATACATCCCTCCCAATTATCAACTACATAAAACCGAATTCCAAAACTACATAAATGAACTTCCGGAGCCATACATAGTTGTCGGAGATTTCAACGCACATAACACTTTGTGGGGAGACTCACGTTGCGATGCGAGAGGTCGCCTGATTGAAAATTTTCTGTTTTCTTCAGGCGCATCATTACTTAACAAGAAAGAGCCTACGTATTACAGCATTACACATAACACATATTCATCCATTGACTTAAGTATAGCATCGAGTACACTAATGCCATACCTGGAGTGGTCGTTTCTCAAGAACCCTTTTGGGAGCGACCACTTCCCAATTATGCTAGGCTTAACAGAACATGATAGATGCTCGCCACACGTTCCGCGATGGAAGGTTGACTCGGCTAACTGGGAACTTTTCCGACAAATAACATATTTAAGCCGTGATGACATTGCCTCTTTTAACATAGACGATGCTGTGGCGTATATAACAGGTTTTATCATTGACGCTGCCTGAAAGGTGCATACAACAAATCTAATGGACTAGCTAATAAACGTCGCCTGCCATTGGTGGAATGATGAATGCCAGAAAGCACGTAAAAAGCAAAACAAAGCCTGGGGATTGCTTCGCAACTCCCCAACAGCTGAAAACCTGATAAATTTTAAGCAAGCAAAGTCACAGGCAGAAGAACGCGTCAGACAGTGCTAAAGAGAGAGAGTTGGGAAAGGTACATTGCCAGTATAAATTCAGTACACCGACTGAAACGAAAGTCTGGAATAGGGTAAATAAACTAATAGGCCGGAAGTCACATCCTCTACCCTTAGTAAGTAGCCAAGGTGATAGCCTGGAAGATCAGGCGGATTGTCTAGGTGAACACTTTGCAATATGTATCAAGTGAATCGCACTATACAGAAACTTTCCTGAAGTTCAAAGAACGCGCAGAGCGGCAGCCTCTTAACCGCAAAGGTTTTTCGAGTGAGGCTTACAATCAACCATTTAACTTAGCCGAACTTAAAGCATCTCTCGCTTGTTGTAACAACTCGGCGCCAGGTGGTGATCGTATCATGTATGAAATGGTTAGATACCTACACCCTGAAACACTGAAAACACTCTTATCTCTGTTAAATGCCATGTGGGCGGCTGGGTGTATCCCGTCCTCATGGAAAGAAGCAATAGTCATCCCTATACTTAAACAAGGCAAAGACCCGTCCTTAGCCAGCAGCTACAGGCCAATAGCACTAACGAGCTGCCTGTGCAAGCTGTATGAAAAAATGATAAACCGGCGTTTAATCAGTTTCCTAGAAAATAACAAAATACTAGACCCCTTCCAGTGTGGCTTCCGAGAAGGTAGGTCGACAATAGACCACCTTGTTCGCATCGAGGCAAACATCAGAGATGCATTCATTCATAAACAGTTTTTACTTTCTGTATTTATAGATTTAGAGAAAGCGTACGACACGACATGGCGCTTCGGAATTCTGCGAGATCTTTCTGCGATGGGGGTCCGCGGAAATAGGTTAAATACAGTCGAAAGCTACTTGTCTAACCGCACGTTTCGCGTAAGATTGGGCAATGCTTTATCTAGAACATTCACCCAGGAGGCTGGCGTGCCGCAAGGGGGTGTACTTAGTTGCACACTCTTCATTGTAAAAATGAATTCCCTGCATACAGTGATTCCACGCAGCATGTTTTATTCTGTGTACGTCGATGATGTACAGATAGGTTTCAAATCATGTAACCCCCGCAGGGGCGTCTGCGCAAGCAGGCGTTTGGTGAGTTGCGCCACCACGTACCCGAGCACACGAGGGTTGGACCCTCCCGCGTGTAGCCGTGCGCGGCTTAGCCGTGTCCGGGGAAAAGAGGATCCTGGGGGTTGAGCCAATGCCGGGTGTTTGGACCTTTATGGCCCCCGGCGGAGGCAACACACCTCTTTGGCCTCTGCTTCACGTAGACGGCACCCCCGGACTGACCCACCCGGGGGAAATCGGCAGTCGCCTTTTCCTGTTCTTCTCTTCAATCTTCGTCTTTCTCCCTCACTTTTAATCTTTCCTGTCTCCTTTTCTCTTCCATTTACTTCCAACATTCCTGGCGGCGAGGGTTAACCTTGTGTGGGTAGCCAACCTTGGATATTCCATATTTGGTTATAGTGGTGGCGTACAGTTGGCGTTTGCAGGACCTGTCCTTTACAGATTCTGCAGCGTCCCCTTGTTGGGCTCCATGGTGGGTGGCTGGCGCCACCGCCGAAACAAATTCCGTATACATGGATAGTTCCTTTCCCGCACTTCCTGATCGCCGCCAGAAACGGGGGCGCACCGAAGCATTTCAATTTTTTGGCCAAAAAACAGAAATTTTTCCGCGCTTTCACGTTATTCATAGTGAGAAGCCAGACAAGAGCGTAAGAGTTGCATCACCTTTCCTCGTTGCGAAATGTTTGGCCGAGACCATAGGACCAGGCTACAAGGCTACAAAGTTGGCAAGTGGAGATCTCCTGCTGGAACTCCGCGACAAAAAACAACATGAAAAGTTAAATGCCTTAGTGTCTTTTGGCGAAATACCGATAACAGTCACCCCGCACCGCACGATGAACACCACTCGTGGTGTCGTCTCAGATGATGACCTCATGGACCTAACCGAAGCTGAACTTCTAGAAGGCTGGAAAGATGAAAATGTGATCAATGTAAAACGAATTAAGATGAGACGAGATGGCAAAGAGATCCAAACGAAACACCTTATTCTCACATTCGGTACAAGTGTTCTACCCGAGACCATAGAGACAGGATACATAAAGATCAAAGTCAGGCCCTACATTCCGAATCCTCTCCGTTGTTTTAAGTGTCAAAGATTTGGCCACAGTTCGCAGAACTGTCGTGGCCGCCTCACCTGTGCAAAATGTGCCCACGAACATGCATCCGAATCCTGTGAAAACAAACTGCAATGTGTGAACTGCGACGGCGAGCATGCCGCCTACTCGCGGTCCTGCCCGTCGTGGAAGAAGGAAAAAGAAATCGTTACAATCAAGGTCAAAGAAAATATTTCGTTCAAAGAGGCACGAAGGCGGGTATCATACCTGCCAAAGAACACCTTTGCCGAAGTGGCGCGTCAGGGGGCAGCGTCGCAACGGCTTCCGGCGGCTGTCCGGCTCACACACAATGAGCCGGCAGTGACGCCATCCGCCCCCTCTGCGGCTGCAGCTAGCGCTGCTCCGCCAACTCACAAGGGGCCATCGACCTCTGGGCTGGTGGCCTCCAGGGCCTCGTCCCTCGAGGCGAGGCCTTACCGTCAAACGAACCGCTCGCAAGAGCGCGTGTCCAGCGCCTCGCAACAGGCGATGGACACAACAACCGCCCAGACGGCGCCGTCAGCGCCTAAGGAGCCGCGAGAATCTCGCGATCGCTCCAAAAAAGAAAAAGCCCGCATCACAGGGCCCGACAAGGGCTCTGTAAGTTAAGTTAGTCTCCTAAACGCACAGCACACAAAACACTTTCAACATGAATACACAAATAATACATTGGAACGTCAGAGGACTCCTACACAACCTCGATGACGTTAAAGAAATCCTACACAGGTTTAATCCTAAGGTGCTGTGTGTTCAGGAGACACACCTTAAATCTACACAATCCAACTTTCTCCGGCAATACGCCATTTTCAGGAAAGACCGAGACGACGCTCTTGCGTCGTCAGGTGGTGTAGCAATAGTTGTAGACAAGTCCGTAGCTTGTCAACATGTACCCCTTCAGACGGCCCTTGAGGCAGTGTCAATTCGGGCAATTCTTTTTAATAAATTGGTCACTGTATGCTCTATATACATACCCCCACACTATACTCTCGGAAAAACTGCGTTTTACAATCTTGTTCATCAGCTTCCTGAACCCTACATACTTGTGGGCGATTTTAACGCTCACAACACGTTGTGGGGAGATTCCCGATGTGACCCAAGGGGTCGTCTTATAGAAAACTTTCTTCTGAACTCTGGTGCGTGTCTCTTCAATGGGAAGGAGCCAACATACTATAATCTTTATCATAATTCTTACTCATCAATAGACCTGTCAATTGGCTCTGCCTCTCTTTTCCCCGATTTAAAATGGCGTGTGCTTAAAGATCCACTTGGAAGTGACCACTTCCCAGTGGCACTGGACTTGTTGAAACAACATGACTCCCCTCCGCATGACCCTCGCTGGAAACTAGCCTCAGCTGACTGGAAGTGTTTTAAAGAATCCACATACTTATCACGAGATTTTATAAGTAATTTTAGCATAGATCATGCTGTATTATATTTTACCGCTTTTATTATTGACGCTGCAGAAAAGTTCATCCCTCAAACAAAAGGTCGTTCATGCGGAAGACGAGTTCCCTGGTGGAACGAGGACTGCCGGCAAGCTCGGAAAAAGCAAAACAAAGCCTGGGGCATTCTGCGCCGATACCCAACTGCAGAAAACCTTCTTCAGTTCAAACAATCCAAATCACAGGGAAGGCGCACGCGACGGCAGGCTAGGAGAGCAAGCTGGGAGAGGTTCCTGTCGGGAATAAATTCATATACCCAAGAAACAAAAGTGTGGAATGCGCTCAGAAGGCTAAAGGGGCAGGAACCGCATCCGCTGCCTTTGGTAAATAATCAAGGAAACAGGTTGGAAGACCAGGCAGACGCTCTCGGTACACATTTTCAGTATGTATCTAGCTCCGCGCACTATACACATACATTCCTTAAACACAAAGAAATAGAAGAACGGAAGACACTGGACCGCAAATGCAGAGGAAACGAACTATACAACTGTCCATTCAACATTGCCGAGCTTAAAGCAGCATTGAACGCATGCAAAAGCTCTGCGCCGGGAGCAGACAGGATTATGTATGACATGATCAAGAATATACACACGGACACACAGATAACATTGCTCGCACTTTTTAATCACATTTGGGCAGCGGGACACCTTCCAGCGACATGGAAGGAAGCTATCGTTGTCCCAGTTCTGAAACAGGGTAAAGACCCATCCCTGGTAACAAGCTACCGTCCGATAGCACTTACAAGCTGCTTATGTAAGCTTTTCGAAAAAATGATAAATCGCCGTCTTATGCATTTCCTAGAATCAAACAACATGCTTGATCCCTACCAGTGTGGATTTCGAGAAGGCCGGTCCACAACCGACCATCTTGTGCGCATTGAAGCAAACATACGCGATTCATTTGCTCATAAACAATATTTTTTGTCAGTTTTTCTCGACATGGAAAAGGCCTATGACACCACATGGCGCTATGGCATTATCAGAGACTTATCAGGAATGGGTATCCGTGGCAACATGCTTAGCGTAATTGAAAGCTATCTCTCACACCGAACTTTCCGAGTTAGAATTGGTAATGCCCTCTCTAGGCCATTTACACAGGAAACCGGGGTACCTCAGGGTGGTGTACTTAGCTGTACCCTTTTTATTGTTAAAATGACCTCTTTACGCTCGTTTATCCCACAAAGTATGTTTTATTCGGTATATGTTGATGATGTCCAGATTGGATTTAAATCGTGTAACATCGCAGTCTGCGAGCGACACGTTCAGTTTGGATTGAACAAAGTCTCAACATGGGCAGATCAGAACGGCTTCAAGCTGAATCCACAGAAAAGCTCCTGCATCCTCTTTACAAGGAAGAGGGGCCTTGTCCCAGAGCCCAGTATCCAGCTCCATGATCAGTGCTTACCTCTGAACACACAGCATAAATTTCTTGGTGTCTTGCTTGACTCTAAACTTACATTCATTCCGCATATAAAGTATTTGAAAGCCAAATGTTTGAAAACAATGAACATCCTTAAAATTCTTGCGCACACGACATGGGGCAGTGACAGGGGCTGCTTAATGAACCTGTACAGGAGCCTCATACGGTCACGTCTGGACTATGGGTCTGTGGTGTATCACACTGCCGCTCCAAGTGCACTGAAGATTTTAGATCCTG
Source organism: Dermacentor silvarum (assembly GCF_013339745.2). NCBI lineage: Eukaryota > Metazoa > Arthropoda > Arachnida > Ixodida > Ixodidae > Dermacentor > Dermacentor silvarum. The sequence continues at coordinate 14,556,027 of NC_051162.1, forward strand.
TCCACCATTTAGGCATTCGCCTGGCCACAGGCGCCTTCAGGACAAGTCCTATACAGAGTTTATACGTAGAGTCTAATGAGTGGTCACTCCACCTGCAAAGAACATATATAAGCTTCACATATCTCCTCAAAGTGCAGTCTAATCCTGAACACCCGTGTTATAAAACTGTTAAAGATTTCACGTCTGACACGCTATTTCAAAACCGACCTTCAATGAGAAAACCTTTTACACTACACGTGAGGGAGTTGAGCGAGGATATGAATGTCCCACTAGATTTGCACCCACTGATGGCTCCAGCAAGGCTGTTGCCGCCGTGGCTGTGGCAAATGATAAAATGCGACACGTCATTTGTCGAAGTTACAAAGCACGCTCCTGTGGAACACATCAGAATGCACTTCCGAGAACTTCAATTAAAATACCAATGCCCAGAATTTTATACTGACGCATCAAAGTCCAATGCTGGCGTGTTTTATGCAGCAATTGGTCCATCTTTCTCAGAATCTGATGTATTGCAACCCGAAACAAGTATCTTTTCCGCGGAGGCATACGCATTAATGTCGGCTGTAAAACACATAAAGGAATTAAAACTTGAAAAAGCTGTCATATTTACAGACTCTCTCAGCGTAGTAAGAGCTTTAGTGTCTCTACGGAAACATAAAAATCCAATAATCAATGACCTTTACTCATCTCTGTGTACTATGTACGCATCTAACCAATATATCGTAATATGTTGGGTGCCAGGGCACAGAGGCATAGTGGGCAATACGCTTGCAGACGAACTTGCTACATCCATATCTACGAGAACCTGCAACTCTACCGTAGCAATCCCTCCCACAGACTTGAAGCCTTTCTTCCGCAATAAGCTGAAAAACTTTTGGCAATCCATCTGGGACCATGAAACCTCCAACAAACTTCATTCAATCAAGCCGCACCTACGAAATTGGCCTTCGGTAACAAAATCGCGACAAACTGATGTCGTGCTTTGTCGACTGCGAATAGGACATGTGTACGGCACTCATTCTTACCTGCTCACTGGTGGTGAACCTCCACTTTGTGGTAGGTGTGGTGAGAGGCTGACCGTTCTCCATGTCTTGGTAGAGTGTCGGGAACTAGAGGCTGAACGAAATAAGCACTTTCCTATAGCACACCGATGCCACATTCCCCTTCATCCGGTTTTGTTTCTTGGAGAAGAACCAATTTTTGACTATAAATCAGTGTTACAATTTTTACAAGATGTCGACTTATTGCGCGTTATAAGCCCACGTGATTCGTAGCGCGTCCTCTCAATGGAGGCTGCTACTACGATAGTTGTGACCTGTATGGCACATGCCTCCAGGTCCTTGTGCTTAAGGGCCCTGGTGAGGCACTAGTGCTACCTCTTTTAATATATCACCTCTTTTTAATACACCGTTTCTTCATAACATGTCATGTACCATCATCAACTTTTAATGCATATATAATTGCGGACATTTCAACGAATCTTAGGCCTCTATACAGCCATGTCTTAATCCATGTCCTTTATCCATGTCTTAATATTAATTATTCATCCACCCATAGCAGCCTATTACCATAGCATTGGCGCTCTTTGGCCACATCTGGCCCTTGCGCCAATAAACCCCAATAATCATCATCATCAATCATGTAACATCGCTATCTGTGAACGACAGGTGCAGCTTGGATTAAACAAATTGTCTAAATGGGCGGATGTAAATGGGTTCAAAATAAACGCACAGAAAAGTACATGCATACTCTTCTCAAACAAAAGAGGCGTGACACCGGTACCAAATCTCACGATCAATCGAGAGGAACTATCCATGAGCAGTGAACATAAATTCCTGGGCATAATTCTGGACTCTAAGCTTACCTTCATCCCCCATCTTAAGTATCTGAAGACAAAGTGTCTGAAGACTATGAACCTTTTAAATATTCTCTCGCACACTACATGGGGTAGTGATCGAAAATGCCTCCTAAACTTGTACAACAGTCTTGTCCGCTCGCGCCTTGATTACGGAGCTATAGTTTATAACTCCGCAACGCCAAGTGCATTAAAAATACTAGACCCCATTCACCATTTGGGTATCCGCCTCGCGACCGGTGCTTTCCGAACAAGCCCGATCCAGAGTCTCTATGTAGAGTCGAACCAGTGGTCACTCCATCTGCAGCGGTCATATAGCAGTTTCGTATATTTTCTGACAGTACAAGCAAACAACGAACATCCTTCTTATTCCACCATAAACGATATGACCGCCGCTGCACTCTTCCATAACCGACCTGCAGCGAGGAAACCGTTCTCTTTACGTGTAAGGAATCTTAGTGAGCAAATGGGTGTTCCAGTGCTTGAACATCGTCCTATGGCTCCTGCTAAATTGTTACCGCCGTGGCAGTGGCAGATCATAGAGTGCGACACATCGTTCGTAGAGGTCACGAAAGACGCTCCAGAGGCGCACATTAAAATGCATTTCCTAGAGCTTCAATCCAAGTACTCGTGTACAGAGTTTTACACGGACGCTTCTAGGTCACATGCCGGGGTTTATTATGCAGCCATCGGTCCATCGTTTTCGGAAACCGGTGTACTGCACCCGGAGACAAGTATCTTTACGGCTGAGGCCTATGCAATATTATCGGCTGTAAAGTTTATAATGAAATCAAAACTCAAAAAGACTATCATATTTACGGACTCGCAAAGTGTTGTGAAAGCATTGCAATCACTCTGTAAACACAAAAACCCTGTACTTAATGAGCTCTATTCCATTCTGTGTAAAGCATATATATCTAACCAGCATGTGATTTTATGCTGGGTACCGGGTCATAGAGGCATTGAGGGTAATGTTCGAGCAGATCAAATGGCCACATCAGTTACATCTCAGGCTATTAACCCTACAACTGCTGCTCCTGCAACAGACTTGAAACCTTTCTTGCGAAAGAAGCTACGAAGCCACTGGCAACACTTGTGGGACGCTGAAACAAATAATAAACTTCACATGATTAAACCACAGTTAGGTTTCTGGCCCTCAGCTACGAAAACACGACGAATTGATGTCCTATTCTGTCGTCTCAGAATAGGACACACGTACGGCACCCACAATTTTTTGCTCACTGGTGATGAACCACCAACCTGTGGTAGATGTGGTGAGAGGCTGACCGTGCTCCACGTCCTGCTGGAGTGTCGGGAAGCCGAAACGGAGAGAAGACAATATTTTCCTGTAGCATACCGCTATCATATCCCTCTTCATCCCATGATGTTTATTGGTGAAGAACCACTTTTTAACGCCAAAGCAATCCTCGGCTTTTTGAACGATGTTGTGCTACATGTTATCAGCCCAATAAATTCATAGCGCATCCTCCCTCCAGAGGATGCTGCTGTGATAGCAGTTTTGTATAAGCACATGCCTCCAGGCCCTTGTGGTTCAAGGGCTCTGTTTAGGCAGTAGTGCTTCTTTTCAATTACTACATCTTCAATATTTTAAATATCGTGTCATTCTTTCTCAATGCATTCTCCATTTCATAGTACACCTCATTAGTCATTGCCATGATTTTAGTGCATGTATATTTTACGCATTTTACAGCGATTATTTTTAGGCCCCTTTACAGCCACACTTCATCTATTTCTCAGAATTCATCCCTCCACTGCACACTCACAAACAATGGCATGGCGCTCTTTGGCCATAACTGGCCCTTGCGCCATAAAACAGCACACATCATCATCATGACTTCTCCATAGATGACATAATGGGTACACGATCTTGTTTGCACCATTTGCTTCACGAGAGGCAGAGAGTGTGCTGAGAACAGTGTTTTCAGCACACATACAAACTGCCAACATGCAGCAAAGCTGCATGTTGGCAGATCTACAAGTAATCTGAGCTGTGGCAGTGTGAGGGTTAAGAACCGGTTATCTTCTCCACACTTAGCTTCTCTTACAATCATATCATGGCACTTCTGAAGAGACAGTTAAGCTAGTTGTTATGCATAGTTATTAAATCATCATTAACAACTATTCCGTGCAACTCTAATTTGGTTATCTATTGCGCATCTCAAGAAAAAATTTCAGGTTGCCCAATAAAATATCTCAATGCCACTTGGGTAGTGCCTACACAGTAATTGTCTACACAATAATTATTTATGTAGGCTGCAGTGATGAAATAAGATTGTGAGATGGTTTCACTGTTTAGTGCTTAGCAGCGAAGAGTTTCTTGCTTCTGTGTTGTAGCTGTAAATAGAGCTTCTGTTAAGAAACCTGCAAGCATCCATAATTATTGCAGGCATCACTGTTATTATTACCAATGTCTGTCATAAAGTCAGCCTTTCCTGCCAAAGCTACTCTTGGGCATCTCTAGTCTCTATCAGTGCCAGTCAGTACGTGATGCATCTTGTATGTTATGCATGCATTTGGAATGTCAGTACAGGTTAACATGTGAAGCGTTTTTGTATTAGACAAGTGGTCTGTAATTGAAACTTTGCAGTAGTCATTAAATATATTGTTATATGTTCTTCCTCATGCTCTGTAGATAATATATCATTATTTGAGATTTTAAGTTGGTTTTCTCGAAGTAATTTTCAGTATTTGTTACATGCTTTTTGCAAGGTGTAAGTGTGTTTCACGTTTTGCAGGGTAACCATTAGGTGTACAACAATGAGAATGAACAAAGTGGATCCTAAGCTTCCAGTGTTGTGTTTGGCTGTCTTCATAATTTCTTGTTCTGTATTTTCGTTTATTTTTTACTGGAATGATGTTCATATGTTCATAGCTATTTCTTCTGTGAAAGTGCCTGTGTCATGTCTGTTTCAGTGAATGTGTGCTCAATATATCAATGCATTTCAGCCTACAATGGTTCAGCGTACCAATTCTTTTGTAGCAAGTTCCTTAATGTGTCTCGCAGCTCTTTTGGACATCTTATAGTTGTTTGTCTTACTGTGCATGTCAAATCTTTTTCTCAAGAAAATGTACAAGTGTTTCCCAATTCAATCTTTTCGGTCAAGCCATATTTATCAAAGTTTATTGACTGTTTTATACTATGGTGTGTCATGCATTTTGTGTGGCACTTATAATCTCGTATTTCTCTTTTCTGCAAATTCGACAGAATTATATTTATTTAGTGTGCACACTGCATTCTTTTGTCTGTAGAAGTATACATGTTATGTGACTTATAAATATGCATTTTGTGCTGCATGTGCAACAAATAAAATAACACGAAGGACTTGATTAAACCTTTGACTGCAGAGTTTTTTTTCTTCGACTGGTGCTACACAGCACCCGACAGGTTTTTTCAGTGGACATCTCTTGCTATAGAATCTGGTTTTTTGTCGCTGTTTTCTCCCATTTTCAGTGTTTTAGACCACTTCCCAAGTTCATTCATCCTAATGTCCTAATGGAGAAACAAGGAATGAAATACATTTCATACTCTCTGCCAATCCCAGCATAGTGCAGGGTGTAGAAGTGTTAGGTGGGGTAAAGTGCAGTGACCATATGTTAGCGAGGTCTAGGATTTCTCTCAATTTGAAGAGAGAAAGAATAAAATTAGTGAAGAAGAAACAGGCCAACCTAGATGCAGTAAGGGTAAAAGCAGACTAATTCAGGCCGGTGTTCACAAACAAATATGTAGCTTTAGAACAGGAAGATGAAGATAACATAGAGGTAATGAATGAAACCGTAACTAGGCTGACCTCAGAAACAGCAATTGAAGTAGGAGGTAAGGCACCAAGGCAACCAGTAGGAAGCTCTCCCAAGTAACAAAGGACCTAATGAAGAAATGGCAAAACATGAAATTGTCCAACTCAAGAGACCAGATAGAATTCGCTGAACTGTCGAAACTAATCAAAAAGAAGAAAGTAGTGGATATCCGAAATTATAACGTGGAAAAGATTGTGGAAGCAGTAAAAATATGGACGCAGCATGAAATCAGTGAGAAGAAAACTAGGCATAGGACAAGGCAAAATGTATGCACTGAAAGATAACCGGGGTAATATCATCAGCAATTTCGACGAAATAGTAAAAGCAGTGGAAGAATTCTATACTGACCTATACAGTACCCAGACCAGCCAAGCTACTTTCATTCGAAGTAGTGATGAACAGGATACAGAAGCCCCTTCTATAACTAGCGACGAAGTTAGAAGGGCCTTGAAAGAGATTACCAGTGGAAAAGCTGCTAGAGAAGATGAAATAACAGTGGATTTAATCAAAGATGGAGGAGATATACTTGAAAAGCTTGTGGCCCTTTATACGCAATGCCATGACAGAGTGGCAGAGCAGTGAGACATTTTCTGGACCGGCAGTCAGAAATTTAACTTAACAAGTATTTTGTGTATATCAGTGGCGTAGCCAGAAATTTTGTTCGGGGGGGGGGGGGGGGGCTGAGGTTGCAGCGCGGCCTCTTCCTTATAGAATTTGTCGAGGGATCAAATACATGAATAATAACTGTATTGCCAATGCCATTGTATATTAGATGCCGCAAACGAATTATTGAACGCTACGCACTGTCAAGTAAAATATGTATTTTTTCAGAAAAGAATACATTCGTATGTCCTAAAAATTCTGGCAGAAATAACTGATATCAATGCGGCTGCGTTTTTTTTGTCTATTTAATAAGGAAAGAAAACATCACACGGACATTACAACTATATGAGTTCGAAACCAGCAAAGCAGTGTATACAGCTGATATGAAGAACTTAAAGGCCATCTAATGAATAAGTTGAGGACAAATATTTTAATGAATCTTCGTCATTCAAGAACCTTCTTTACGTTTTTGCACATATGCAACGGTCAGGAAAAAACCTCTATGACGCTGTCCCTCGTTGCAATAGATTGCGCAGGAGCAGCTGTTACCGGTCGTGTATTGTAATTACACCGAGATGATACTCGCAACAGTGAGTACAAATAAAAAGTAGGAGAGAGAGAGAGAAGTCATAAGGGAAAGGCAGGGAGGTTAACCATGCTGAGCCCGGTAGGCTACCCTGCACGAGGGAAGGGGGAGAAGGGATTGAAAGATAAGGAAGAGAGAATTTCACAGTTCACACGTTGCACATTTACAGTTAAGCGTTCATCGCTGAGTTTCGTCACAGGCGGTCATACAGGCTTGTGCACTTCAAAAAACACAGCAGCGCCTTTGTAGCCCTGCACATAGCAGGCGCACGAGGCCACGCGCCCAAGATATTTTCCTCCGTAAAAAACCTGTCGTCTAAGTGCCCCAAAGCCGTCCGAAGGGCAATCCTCTCATCTTCGTATGTGTGGCAGTCACATAAAAGTAGGAGTTCTGCAAAATATACATTAGAAATGCGAAGATAGAATGGAATATACAAATGCGAAGATAGAACTCGCTAAGGGCAAAAAGGACTCGCTAGTAACAAAGTTCACTGCTTGTATACACAACACCTCGCAAGAAGATATTTAAATGTTCGTCTAAGTCTTCAATAAATCTACGTATTTAAGCAAACGTCATTGTATATAATGCGTCAAACAAGACAAGTAAACACGTTGCGGAGTCAGACATAGTAAACTTTGCGCACAGAAAGACCGATGATCTAGGCAAGAACAAGACCATGATCGCAGACATCGTGATATGTACTCGGGCCATGCAGCGGTCGCGACAGCACCATACAGGTAGAATAATAGAGGAATAATGCAGAAATCAGTAGGAAAATCTGTAATTTAACTGCCTGCACAGCGGCAACAATTATTCTGCACCCAAAATTAAAGGAGGGTTTTGCTTCGTTTCAAACAAGAAATAAAAGCAGGTAGCTAAAAAGGAAAGAAAAGGACAAACGAAAGCCACAGATTATGCGGCAAGTTGAACTACCCAATATCCGAGTGTGTTTTTGGCAAACGCATCGTGGGCTGGGCTTTCAATGAGCAAGGTCGGTCAAAATTGGTTATTGATGTCCTCGTAATTTTCGTATTCGCATGATCGATAATTTTGATCATGATACTAACTGCTAGAATAAACGGCTAAACTTTCTGCAGTTTTAAAAGTTAACGAATTGCGAGCTTATGGACCTGAAGGAATAGAGCTTTTTACTTGCATTGATTTTTGCTGCTTCGCTATCTAAAGGACAAACTTCTCTCGGCGGGGAAGTTGAGCGAAGCGGTCAATGACTTCGGACACGTTGATGCCGACGTCTCTGTGGGTGTATAGAAGCACCAGTCTAACCATGCGTTCCACAGACATTGTAGAGCGCAAGTATTTTTTTAATAAACTCTCGTTAAAAAATATTCTCTCTGCGCTGGCAGTGGTCACTGGAAGGGTGACTAGAATCTGCCACAGTTTTACACATTTACATAGAACCTGCAGTCGCAATGAGAGAGGGCATCTATTCCGGTGCTAAAACCTAAAACACTCCCTCGATGTCGTTGGCATACTTGTTTAGGTACCTTGCACAAACAGTAGGCTGTTTGTTCCAGCCATGTCCGTCGTTTCGTCAAGTATGCAGAAGCAGCCTGCTTTTGCAACTGGGCTTTCTTTGATAATTTCGTCACAAATTTCTATAATTTGGTTTTGTGCATCTGGGCTTAAATACGAGGCATTACTGGGGCAACTTTTCAAATGGTTCTTCAGATATGTATCTCCCCAATCAGGTCGCATGCGAAGAAGCGCTCTGAAAATACCTGTATTATCCGGGGGGCCTATGCTTGAATCCATAGGGCCACTGTCCCTGTGGCCAACGAGAGCCAGACCTTGTAGCCCGCAAAAAAGAATTTCCTCAATAATAGGCCATTCCTTTTCTTCTATTTTCTCAAATTTTACTTTGCCTGCCCTGGTCCAGCTGATCGATCACATTGGGCACGCGTCCTGAAAATGTTTGGTGAAAATTATCAGCTGCTAGCTCAAAGTCACAGTAATATTTAGTATTTTCGTGTGTGTGGAAGATTGCGAGCGCGTGCTTTCATTCCTGGAACGGCTTGGACACGAGGGCTCCAGTGCACGCATGTTGGTCCAAGTTTATAACAGCATTAACCCCATAAAGTTCCAGAATTGAAAATCTTTTGAAGCATGCCTTTGGAAATGTCAGTGCACCTTTCGCGTCAAAAGTTTATGAGAACTTTATACCCATAAAGGCCCGCAGGGGCGTCTGCGCAAGCAGGCGTTTGGTGAGTTGCGCCACCACGGACCCGAGCACATGAGGGTTGGACCCTCCCGCGTGTAGCCGTGCGTGGCTTAGCCGTGTCCGGGGAAAAGAGGATCCTGGGGGTTGAGCCGATGCCGGGTGTTCGGACCTTTACGGCCCCCCGGCGGAAGCAACACACCTCTTCGGCCTCGGCTTCACGTAGACGGCACCCCCGGACTGACCCACCCGGGGGAAATCGGCAGTCGCCTTTTCCTGTCCTTCTCTTCAATCTTCGTCTTTCTCGTTCACCTTTAATCTTTCCTGTCGTCTTTTCTCTTCCATTTACTTCAAAAATTCCTGGTGGCGAGGGTTAACCTTGTGTGTTATAACCACCCTTGGTTATACGTATTTGGTTATAGTAGTGGCGTACAGCTGGCGTGTTGCAGGACCTGTCTTCTCCAGGTCCTGCAGCGTCCCCTCGTTGGGCTCCTTGGTGGGTGGCTGGCGTCGCTGCCGAAAAACTCCATACCTATGGCTGAAGAATTCCCCCTACTCCCTGATCGCCGTCTGAAAAGAGGGCGCACCGAAGATGTGTTCCAGTTTTTTGGACGACAAACACAGAATTTCCCCCGATTTCATGTTATTCACTCTGAAACCTCAGACAAATCGGTACGATCAATGTCACCTTTCCTTGTTTCAAAGTCTTTGACTGATATTTTTGGACCAGGCTACAAAGCATCTAGGATGGCAAGCGGGGATCTCCTCTTGGAACTCCGTGATCTCAAACAATACGAGAAACTGCCCAATCTAGTGTCATTTGGAGATGCCCAATTAACAGTAACCCCACACCGTACTATGAATACCACCCGCGGCGTTGTCTCAGATGATGACCTGTTGCAGCTGAGTGAGGCTGAACTCCTTGAGGGTTTCAGTGATCAGAATGTCATCAATGTTAAACGGATTAAAATGAGGCGAGATGGGAAGGAACTCCTGACCAAGCATCTAATACTTACTTTCAACTCAAGTGTCCTGCCCGAGTCCATCGAGGCCGGGTACATCAAGCTTCGTGTTAGGCCATATGTGCCAAATCCCCTTCGATGTTTCAAATGCCAGAGGTTCGGCCATAGTTCGCAGAACTGCCGAGGCCGCCAAACTTGTGCGAAATGCAGTGCCCACGAACACTCCTCTGAGTCTTGTGAAAGTTCTCTACATTGTGTTAACTGTGATGGGGAGCACGCCGCATACTCGCGGTCGTGCCCATCCTGGAAAAAAGAAAAGGAAATAGTGACAATTAAGGTAAAAGAAAACATAACTTTCAAAGAGGCACGAAGGCGGGTGACCTACCTGTCTAAAACCAGCTTTGCCGATGTGACGCGTCAGGGGGCAGCGTCGCAGCGGCTTCCGGCTGCTGTCCGGCCCACGCGTAGTGAGCCGGCGGTGAAGCCATCTGCCCCCTCGGCGACTGCAGCAGGCGCTGCTCCGCCACCCCAGCAGAAGGGGCCATCCACCTCCGGGCTGGTGGCCTCCAAGGTTTTGTCCCTCGAGACGAGGCCTTCATTGCGAACAAACCGCTCTCAAGAGCGGGTGTCCAGCGCTCCACAAGAGCCGATGGACACATCTTCCAGCCAGACGGCGCAGCCAGCGCCAAAGGAGCGGCGAGAATCTCTCGACCGCTCCAAAAAAGAAAAAGCCCGCATCACAGGGCCCGACAAGGGCTCTGTAAGTTAAGTTAGTGTTTTCACACGAGACACACAGCACAAACATTGTCTGCAACATGAACACACAGATACTACAGTGGAACGTCAGAGGATTACTTCGTAACCTCGACGACATCACAGAACTCATACATAAATATAATCCGAAGGTGCTGTGTGTCCAAGAAACACACCTAAAGCCTACACAGTCCAACTTTCTGAAGCAATATGCCATTTTCCGTAAAGATCGTGACAACGCTTCTGCCTCGTCCGGAGGTGTAGCCATCGTTGTAAGTAAGTCTGTTGCTTGCCAACAGTTTGCCCTACACACGCCTCTCGAGGCTGTATCTGTGCGAGCAATTTTATTCAACAAGCTTATAACCATTTGCTCCATTTACATACCACCCAACCATAACCTCAGTAAAACGGAATTTTACAGCCTCATCGACCAGCTCCCAGAGCCATACATTATCACTGGTGATTTTAATGCTCATCACACTCTTTGGGGAGACTCGCGATGCGACGCGAGAGGTCGATTCATTGAGAACTTCCTTGTTAACTCCGGTGCGTGCCTCTTCAACAAGAAGGAACCAACATATTACAATATCCACCATAGTTCTTATTCATCAATAGACCTGTCAATTGGCTCTGCCTCACTTTTCCCTGATTTAGAATGGCATGTTACTAAAAACCCATACGGAAGTGATCATTTTCCAGTAACCCTAAACTTAGTAACCGAACATGACTCCCTTCCGCATGTCCCACGCTGGAAACTAGCCTCAGCTGACTGGGAATGCTTTAGGGAATCCACGTACTTATCACGAGATTTTATAAATAATTTTAGTATAGATCACGCCGTATCATATTTTACTGCTTTTATCATTGACGCCGCTGAGAAGTTCATTCCTCAAACGAGTACTTCATTCAAAAGACGGGTCCCCTGGTGGAATGACGACTGCAGACAGGCACGAAGGCGGCAAAATAAAGCTTGGGGGAAACTACGTGAATGTCCCACGACTGAAAATCTAATCGAGTTTAAACATGTTAAATCCCAGGGAAGAAGGACGCGAAGACAGGCTAAGAGGGCAAGCTGGGAGAGGTTTCTCTCTGGTATAAACTCATACACCCAAGAGGCAAAAGTATGGCACGGGCTAAAGAGGTTAAAGGGAAAAGAAATCCATCCTTTGCCGCTAGTGAACGACGAAGCGAACAGCTTGGAAGACCAAGCTGACGCTCTTGGCGAACACTTCGAGTGCATATCTAGTTCAAATAATTATTCCGAGGTGTTCCTAAAGCACAAACAAATCGCAGAACACAAGGCTATCGATCGTAAAAGCAGACAGAACGAACCCTATAACACGCCTTTTAACATCGCCGAGTTGAGAGCCTCCTTGAATACATGTCGGAGCTCTGCACCTGGACCTGACAGGATCATGTACGATATGATTAAACACATCCACAGCGATACTCAAATAACGCTACTCGCACTCTTTAATGCTATATGGGCTGCCGGGTACCTACCTATTGCATGGAAAGAATCCCTTGTCGTCCCGATTTTGAAACAAGGTAAAGACCCCACATTAGTAACGAGTTACCGCCCAATAGCCCTCACAAGTTGTATTTGCAAACTTTTTGAAAAAATGATAAACCGTCGCCTTTTACACTTCCTTGAGTCAAACAAAATTCTTGATCCATATCAATGCGGCTTCAGAGAAGGACGGTCTACAACCGACCATCTCGTGCGCATCGAAGCAAACATTCGTGATGCCTTCATACATAAACAATATTTCTTATCCGTGTTTCTAGATATGGAAAAGGCGTATGATACAACCTGGCGTTATGGAATCTTGCGCGATCTGTCGGCAATTGGCATTCGCGGCAATATGTTAAACATTATTGAAAGCTACCTACACAACCGCACATTTCGGGTTAAAATAGGCAATGCACTGTCGCGTCCATTCGTACAGGAAACTGGTGTACCCCAGGGAGGCGTGCTCAGTTGCACGCTCTTTATCGTCAAAATGAACACGCTTCGTGCTTCGTTGCCACCAGCTATTTTTTATTCCATCTACGTGGACGATATACAAATAGGCTTCAAGTCCTGTAACCTTGCAGTGTGCGAGAGACAGGTACAGCAGGGGTTAAACAAAGTGTCTAAGTGGGCAGACGAAAACGGGTTCAAAGTAAACCCCCACAAAAGCTCTTGTGTTCTTTTCACCAGAAAGAAAGGTCTCGTTGCAGATCCCACCATCGAAATATATGGACAACAAATACCTATGAACAAAGAACACAAGTTTTTAGGCATCATACTTGACTCTAAGCTTACTTTCATCCACCACATAAAACACCTCAAGACGAAATGCCTAAAAACAATGAACTTACTGAAAATTTTATCTCACACATCCTGGGGCAGTGACAGGAAGTGTTTAATGAATCTTCACAAGAGCCTCATTAGGTCACGATTGGATTATGGTGCCGTGGTATATCACTCTGCTGCCCCGAGCGCACTAAAAATGTTAGATCCTGTCCACCATCTAGGTATCCGCCTGGCCACTGGCGCATTCAGAACGAGCCCCGTTGAAAGCTTATACGTAGAATCCAATGAGTGGTCACTCCACCTCCAGAGAACATACATCAGCTTCACCTATTTTCTCAAAGTGCACTCCAATCGAGAACATCCTTGTTCTGTAACCGTAAATGATTTGAAGTGTGCAACGCTTTTCTATAATCGACCCTCTATGAGGCGGCCTTTCTCACTGCGTGTAAGAGAACTTAGCGAGGAGTTGGATGTCCCACTTGTAGAACATCGCCTAATGCCTCCTGCTAAGCTGTCACCGCCCTGGGAGTGGCAGGTGATAGATTGCGATTTATCCTTTGTAGAGGTCACAAAGTACGCTCCTGAGCTCGAAATTGCAATGCATTTCCGCGAACTTCAATTGAAGTACTCGTGCTCGGAGTTCTACACCGACGCATCTAAGTCCCATGCTGGCGTATCTTACGCGGCTGTTGGCCCCTCTTTTTCTAAATCTGATGTATTGAACCCCCTAACAAGTATATTCACAGCAGAAGCATACGCAGTACTGTCTGCGGTGAAACATATAAAGAAATTAAAACTAGAAAAAGCAATAATATTCACAGACTCGTTAAGTCTTGTAAAAGCGCTAACCTCTTTACAAAAGCATAAAAATCCTGTTTTTATTGAGCTTTACTCACTCTTGTGTAACATTTACCAATCTCGTAGACATATAATAATATGCTGGGTGCCTGGCCATAGAGGCATCGAGGGCAATGTGCTAGCAGACCAGTTGGCCACATCAACTACGTCGCAAGCTATTAATCCTGCCGCTGCTATTTCCTCCACAGATCTGAAGCCTTTTTTGCGAAGGAAACTGCGAGGCCACTGGCAGCGTCTGTGGGACGCTGAAACAACTAATAAGCTCCACTTGATTAAGCCACAGTTAGGTTTCTGGCCCTGTACAACTAAAACACGACGAACTGATGTCCTATTCTGTCGTCTAAGAATAGGACACACGTACGGCACCCACAATTTTCTATTGAGTGGTAATGACCCTCCAACCTGTGGTAGATGTGGCGAGAGGCTCACCGTCCTCCACGTCCTCCTGGAGTGTCGGGAAGCCGAAAGAGAAAGAAAGAAACACTTTCCTCTAGCATATCGCTATTATGTCCCTCTACATCCCGCTATGTTTCTCGGTAAAGAACCGCTCTTTAACACCAAAGCAGTCCTCGCATTCCTGAATGATGTTGTGCTACATGTTATTAGCCCAACAAGTTCGTAGCGCATCCTCTCTCCAGAGGATGTTGCTGTGATTGTTTTTTATAGCACATGCCTCCAGGCCCTTGTGTCTCAAGGGCTCTGTTTAGGCACTTGTGCTTCTGGCTTATTCTTGCATCTGCAATATTTTGGAAGTCATATCATTCTTTCGCAATGCATTGTTCATGTCTATAGTACACATCATTAGTCATTGCCATAATCTTATTACGTATAGATTTTACGCACTTTACAGCGACTGCTTTTAGGCCCCTTTACAGCCATGCCACATCTAACCTTCATATAATTGACTATTCATATACCACTAACAAGCCATTACCATCGTCCTGGCGCTCTTTGGCCACACCTGGCCCTTGCGCCAATAAACAACAATAATCATCATCATACCCATAAAGTTTCGGAATTGAAATCCATGCGCGCCGTAGATTCCGCGGCCGCTGCAAGATGCCGCAACGCGCCCGCTCGCAATCAAAAAGCCCTTGAAAGTTTGTGCTCGGATGGGGCTCCTTGCGTTACGTGACCCCAGGTGCCACGAAATCTACCTCAGGTGCCACGAAATCCAGCCCGAGTTGGCAATGTTCGGGCCGAAATGTCTTTCGAGCGTGAAAAACACAGAATGCAGAATGATTGAACATAGCTCGCCTACACGAACATGTCGCAGCCTATGACACTAGGACACCTGAACAATGGAACATTCTGCACTCAAGAACGAATTATGGTCAACAAATTCTTCGACATACACTTCCGGCTTTATTCAAGAACCTCGCCTTACGAGAAATAGACCTTCTGTCCTTATGCAGCCTGCACAACTACTTTCAGTCAAACTAATCCTTGTTGTTTAATGAGTTTGTTCATATGCAATACTGTATGACTTTTCCTCCCTTTATTTGCTTTAGTTTATGCTTCACTGAATATACTGCTATGTTACGTTTTTTTCTATTTTTTTGTTTTCGTATAATACTTTCTTTATGTAATCTATAATGCTCATGTATAAATTCAATATTTCCTTGTTAATGCAGACTACTTGTTTTTCTAATTGTTGAAGTGTATTACTACCTGTCTCGTATACACATTTTTTTTAATTGACACCTTCCCATCTGTTTACTCACATGTGAGCGCCCGACGCCCTCTGTTGCCTTTGATGGATTTTTGGGCTGGTCAAGTTGCCTGCATGCAGCTTTTTATCGAGAACCCCACATTCTTTTCATGGGAAGTAAATTATTATTATTATTATTATTATTATTATTATTATTATTATTATTATTATTATTCCCGGCGTCGGTGGTAGTTTTGGTCGGCGGTGCATGCCGGCACGAAAAAATTTCGGGGGGGGGGGCTGAAGCCCCATCAGCCCCCCCCCCCTGGCTACGCGCCTGACCTCCTCGCGGATGGCACAACTTTAATGCGATTTTATTTCTTACATTAGTTGCTTCTGGAGAGGCAGGGAGTGTGCTGAAAAGATAAAATGAGTATAGTTGGGACTGGCATGGGCTGTGCGAGTGTGGGTGCTCGAGTTATCTCTGGAGTGACATTTCAAAGGCTGAAAATATAGATGTGTGTGTATGAGAGGCAGTCAATGATTTGCATACCTGCATGTTACAGCTGTATGTATGTGTGCAGTCTCAATTTTCTTACAGTTTTCACAAACACTTTCTAAGATGGTGCATATCTTTCGATTAATTTTGATCTGTCGTTGAGATAGCTTTTTTTCTTGCCAGCCTCAGTTTTATTGAAAGAACTTAAATAAAATTAATAAAAAATGGATGATTGATTTAGCTCGCACATATGATTGATTTAGCTTGCACATTTCTGAATAATTGCCGTTTTCTTTTTGCTAGTAATTCATGGTACCATGTGAAATGACCTTTCATGACAGTAAAATGATTTCTTCAACTCTTTCTACTGAATTTTTCTAAAATAAGAAGAGTAGAGAAAAAAAATATTTTTGCTTCTCTTGAAAGAATCGTAGCTGCAGCAGAAGCATTTGTGTGACAATGAAAAATTTGGTAATGAACGAATGTCAATAATTAAAATTTACTTCGTAAAAGTGGTCGTTGCAGCTGTAGAATCGTAATCAGCCAAACCACAACAATTTGATTAGTTTCTTTGCCAGTTTTCAGAACTACATCCACAAAATCTGAGGAGATGCATCACCCTTCCAATTATGGCATATCAGTATGTTGTATGCTCGAACTGAACCTTAATTAGGCTGCCTGAATTTTAATTTTGTGTTAAATCCCCAATGGCTCATAACAGTAATGAGTACCTCTACATTTAGATGCAATGGAAAACTTAACCATCTTTTCTACTCTTTTCTGCATATACTAAATAAACAATACTGAATTTGTGCTACATGCATGCATACGTTACCCAAAAGCTGAAAAAGGGAGCAAGAAGGTCCAGATATATTTATAATGTACTATATACGACCCAAAACGTTTACGGACCATGAGGGATCTGACAAAAAGCTGAATATCTCCACAGCCTCAAAACCCCAGCCTGGTATTTCCTATTTCCAGCCTCTACTGGTATATGCGATCAACATTGTGTTGTACAGTTTTACTGGCTACTTTTAAAGGCTGCTCGGATATTTAGCGTTTTCTGAGATCCCGTGGTCCACAAGCTTTTTTGGTCGATATTACATGTAATATTTATTGCCCTGTGAAAATCCATTTGTGTGCCTTATGTTAAGATTTATTTATTTAAAAAATAGCCTTTTTGAAAGCAATTTTCTTTCTATGAACATTCTACTATTTGTTGCTAGGAAGTCGATTAAAAATTTACAAAACAGTTACTGTGCAAAAAAGAAATTTAACACAGCTAGTCTTTGCATATTCATTTATAATTGAGATTATGTTAGCTGTTCTTGATGTATTTCACTAAATCATTTTTTTTACTTTTTAATAACCCGTGTTACTAGGAAGTTGATTGGAAATAGTAAACAGTTACCTGTGCATGAAACACGACTGCCTTGCACCAGGCATGTTTATTAAATAAGGTTATAATTATGCAGTAATCTTTATGCATGTCCTCTTACTTGGGTTACCTTAAAAAACAAAAGAATTTTTTTATTAACTTCCTATCAAAGTGTGTTTCTAAGAAGTTAAAATAGTCTGTCTTAACTTTCTACTAACTTTTCTTTAACATACTGAAGTTAGAAGAAAAGTAACCAACTTTGTTTTAACAAACGTTACTAAAAAGTTAACGTAGATAGGATGTTACTAAAGTTGATAGGAAGTTGATAAAAGTTCTAAAGAAAGTAAGGAAGCATTTTTGTATGGGTAGAAAGCTGGAACAGCGGCAACATTATACGGATCCATAAGAAGGGAGACGTTAAAAAATTGAAGAAATATAGACCCATTAGCTTGCTTTCAGTATTGTATAAAATATTCACCAAGATAATTTCCAATAGAATGCGGGCAACATTTGACTTCAGCCAACTAAGAGAACAGTCAGGCTTCTGGAAGGGATATTCTACGATGGATGATATCTATGTCATAAATAATGTAATAGAGAAATCTGCAGAGTACAATCAACCTCTCTATATGGCGTTCATAGATTATGAAAAAGCATTGGATTCAGTAGAGATACCAGCAGTCATAGAGGCATTACGTAACTAAGGAGTACAGGAGGCATACGTGAATATATTGGCAAATATCTACAAGGATTGCACAGCAACCTTGGTTCTCCAAGAAAAGTAGAAAGTTACCTATCAAGAAAGAGGTCAGGCAAGGAGACACAACCTCTCCAATGCTATTCACAGTATGCTTAGAAGAAGTATTCAAGCTCTTAGACTGGGAAGGCTTAGGAGTGAGGATCAACGGCGGATATCTCAGCCACCTTCTGTTTGCAGATGACATTGTGCTATTCAGCAACAATGAAGACGAATTACAACAAATGGTTGAGGACCTTAAGGAAGAAAGTGTAAGATTGGGGTTGAAGATTAATATGCAGAAGACAAACATAATGATCAATAGCCTGGCAAGGGAACAAGAATTCAGGATTGCCAGTCAGCCTCTAGAGTCTGTAAAGGAGTATGTTTATCTAGGTCAATTACTCACAGGGGACCCTGATCATGAGAAAGAAATTTATCGAAGAATAAAATTGGGCTGGAGTGCATACGGCAGGCATCGGCAAATGCTGACTGCGAGATTACCACAGTCGTTGAAAAGAAAGGTATATAATCATTGCATTCTACCGGTGCTAACATATGGGGCAGAAACTTGGAGGTTAACAAAGAGGCTCGAGAACAAGTTAAGGACCGCAAAAAGAGCGATGGAACAAAAAGTGTTAGGCCAAAAGTTAAGAGACGGGAAGAGAGCGGTGTGGATCAGAAAACAAACGGGGATAAACGATAGTCTAGTTGACATTTAGCGGAAGAAATTGAGCTTGGCAGGCCATGTAATGCGTAGGATGGATAACCGGTGGACCATTAGGGTTACAGAATGGATACCAAGAGAAGGGAAGCACAGTCGAGGACGGTAGAAAACTAGGTGGGGCGATGAAGTGAGGAAATTTGGAGACGCAAGTTGGAATCAGCTAACGCAAGACAGGGGTAATTGGAGATCGCAGGGAGAGGCCTTTGTCCTTCAGTGGACATAAATATAGGCTGATGATGATGACGATGAAATACGACCGCACAACAAAAGTGCCATTTGTAGTGGGACCCTTGACTTTGCTGAGATCAAACAGGAAATGGGGAGGGTGTTCATATAGTACATAAACGTTCTACATTGTGATTGGTGCAAGCATGCACCAGAATGTTATAACCCGTAAACCACAAAGAAAGAATGCAAATGCTGTCAGTATACAGACCTTTCTTTAAGTACTGGTGTAGCCAAAAATTTATTTAGAGGGCACGCACTTGACGGGGGAGGGGGGCAGTGTAAGGCCATAAAACAACCGTGTCATCAAAAGCTTCCAAATTGACTTTTATAATTGTGTGCTTCTCTTGGAAATGCAGGGGGCCTACTGTTCCCTCTTGTCTCATCCTGTGCTGAATGGACTCCACTTTCAGTAGAATAGTCATAGAGTGCATGCACATGTCAGTCGTGTCTAGCATTATGAGACCACCGCATCAGATCCCTATCTTGGTTAATAATCTCCTTTTCGCCTCAGAATCTTTTACTTGGCATACATTTTTAAATGATCACATGAAAAGGTAACATATATTATGAATATTCTGTTGTACTTTCAAGGAATTGAGGCTTGTGTAATCAACGGGTTGACAACTATCCAATAAGGAAATAAAAATGAGTCTCAAATTACGTATAATGAAATCACCAAATTCTACCTTGGACGCCGCATCTTTCCGCCCCCACACCCCAAACTTAACAGAGCGCAAGCGCTAACCCTACGCTTATTACAAACAGACACGTACACAAACCCCGCCAAACTCCACGTTCTCTATCCTGACGCGTACCCCAGCGACATGTGCCCCTCGTGCGGATACACGGCGACACTCACACACATGCTCTGGGAGTGTAGAAACGCTCATCCCGACTCTACCTCGGACAAGTGGGAGAAGTCCCTCAGAAGCTCACTTCTCGCCGACCAGCAATGGGCCGTCCAGCAGGCCCACGAAGCGGCCGCCAGGTATTCCCTGTCGGTCCCTACGTGGGAGACGCCCACTACGCCCTAAGCGCGTCCTGCAGGACCCAAATAAAGTTTGTCCAGTCCAGTCCAGTCTCAAATTTTGTGTCAGCACTCATTTAAGGTAACAAGCTATACATGCATGTTCCAGTGGCATTCCCAGAACTTCCTTTTGTGTTAAGACACGCACTGGACCAGGGACGACAAGAGGGAGGGAGGGAGGAAGGGAGAGAGGGAGGGAGGGGGAATAGGGCTGGGCAGGCTGCATATTAACACAAAATATTTGGAGGAGGGGGCACGTGCAGTTGCGCCACGCCCTGGCTATGCCGCTGGTATATTCTCACAAATTAATAAGATGCACATTCAGAAAACACAACCAAGAGTGCAAAAAAGTGACGCACTTCCCTTCAGAAGTACTGCCTAATTTAAATATATAAGTGGCACATGAAAGCTTGATATGTCAGCAGGAAATCAATTCAAGTATCATGTAATAATATATCGGCTTTTATTTATTTTTATAATAATTCTGTTTCTGTAGCAATCATTTAATGTGGATATGAATGAATTCCTTGCCTTTAGAAAAGAAATTGGTTAAAGATTATTGGGCTTCTGTTCACTGAATCAGATGTAAGGATTGAAGTGGTAAGCTATTTGATACAGAGTAATGACAGGTGCAGTGTTGGGTGCTAGGTTTCAGTAATCTTATTATCATAGTTAACTAACTCATGCAAAGGACACTGTATGAGCTCACCTGTTGAGAATAATATTTGTTGTCAGCATATAGCACTACACAAATGAACAATACAATTAAACTATATATACAAAATATGCAGGCCCTGTGGAGGAGATTGACAGGGTATGTGAACCAAAAGCATTTTCGCCTACACCCTTCATGTTTGTAACCTCAGAGGCCAGGTTTTTAAGAGGATATCCATAAACATGTTCAAATAATGAGGATAATTATTAAATAATATTTTTGTGAGTGCTACATATATGGGATACCAAATTAATTGACTGAAATGTTGCTAGGACCACTTGCAGTCACTAAAATAGTGAGTTGTATGCAATGTAGTGACAATTTGCTTGTGTAATAATACAGGCTTGCATGCTCCTCATAAGGGAATTTGATGTGTGAGTGTATGCATGTGTGCATGCATGTGTCTGTATCTGTATGTAGATAAATGGCATGAAACGACAGTTTATAAGGTAATTTAATGCTGGAGCAAAGTGTAAAGTTGGACTGCTTGATAAGCTTTTGTCATGAAGAAACAATGTATAAAGATGGGACATTAGAAAAAAAAAACGCAGGGCAGTGCTGTCTTCTCCTTTGTGGTGCCATTTTGGCACTTCTTTACTTTTTTATGAAAAAGTAACATGACACGATACATATATGGTAAATGAACACTTGTCTTCTTACTAATAGGTGGCACATAAACTATGGTATATGGCAGAATTGCTTCCCCGCAGGGGCGTCTGCGTCAGCAGGCGTTTGGTGTGTTGCGACACCACGGACCCGAGCACACGGGGGTTGGACCCTCCCACGCGTAGCTGTGCGTGGCTTAGCCGTGTCTGGGGAAAGGGGGATCCTGGAGGTAGAGCTAATGCCGGGTGTATGGACCTTTAAGGCCCCCCGGCGGAGGCAACACACCTCTTTGGCCTCTGCTTCACATAGACGGCACCCCCGGGCTGACCCACCCGGGGGAAATCGGTAGTCGCCTTTTCCTGTCCTTCTCTTCAATCTTGGTCTTTCTCTCTCACTTTCAATCTATCCTGTCTTCTTTTCTCTTCCATTTACTTCCAGGATTCCTGGCGGCGAGGGTTAACCTTGTGTGTTATAACCACCCTTGTTTATACGTATTTGGTTATAGCGTGTACGTACAGCTGGCGTTTGTGGGACTTGTGTTTACAGGTCCTACATCGTCCCCTTGTTGGGCTCCATGGTGGGTGGCTGGCGTTCCTGCCGAAAAATTATTATTTTTGATGGCTTTTTCTTTCCCTTCATTACCAGATCGCCCCCTTAAGCGGGGGCGCACCGAAGATGTATTTAAATTTTTTGGCCGGCAAACTGAAAATTTCCCTCGATTCCACGTAATCCATTGTGAAAAACCCGAAAAGGCGGTGAGAACGATCTCACCTTTTCTTGTTTCAAAATGCCTGACAGAGACAATAGGGGCCGGCTACAAGCTACACAATTGGCTAGCGGCGACCTTCTTCTTGAACTCCGAGATATCAAACAACATGAGAAACTGCAGAACCTCGTATCAATTGGAGACTTTCTTGTCACTGTGACCCCACACCGCACTATGAACACCAGTCGTGGTGTTGTTTCGGATGATGATTTGATGGAGCTAAGTGAGGCAGAACTATTAGAGGGATGGAGTGACCAAAATGTGATCATGTCAGAAGAATCAAGATGAGGCGTGACGGAAAAGAAATTCTGACCAAGCATCTCATTCTAACCTTCGGCTCAAGTGTACTGCCGAGACTATCGAGGCAGGCTACATAAAGCTCAGAGTCGGGCCGTATATCCCTAATCCCTGCGATGTTTTCAAATGCCAGAGGTTGGCCATAGCTCACAGAGCTGTCGAGGTCGAACTACTTGTGCCAAATGCAGTGCTTCTCAACACACATCTGAGTCGTGCAACAATACTCCGCATTGTGTAAACTGTGATGGCGAGCATGCCGCATACTCGCGGTCCTGCCCATCCTGGAAAAAAGAAAAAGAAATTGTCACGATTAAAGTCAAACAAAACATTTCGTTTAAAGAGGCACGAAGGCAGGTGTCCTACCTCCCAAAAACCAGCTTTGCCGATGTGACGCGTCAGGGGGCAGCGTCCGCAGCGGCTTCCGGCTGCCGTCCGGCCCACACGTAGTGAGCCGGCGGTGAAGCCATCTGCCCCCTCGGCGGCTGCAGCTAGCACTGCTCCGCCATCCCAGAAGGGGCCATCGACCTCCGGGTGGTGGCCTCCAAGGTCTCGAGACGAGGCCTTCACCGCGAACAACCGTTCTCAAGAGCGGGTGTCCAGCGCTCCGCAAGAGCCGATGGACACATCTTCCAGCCAGACGGCGCAGCCAGCGCCAAAGGAGCGGCGAGAATCCCTCGACCGCTCCAAAAAAGAAAAAGCCCGCATCACAGGGCCCGACAAGGGCTCTGTAAGTTAAATTAGTGTTTTCACACGAGACACACAGCACAAACATTGTCTGCTACATGAACACACAGATACTACAGTGGAACGTCAGAGGATTACTTCGTAACCTCGACGACATCACAGAACTCATACATAAATTTAATCCGAAGGTGCTGTGTGTCCAAGAAACACACTTAAAGCCTAACCAGTCCAACTTTCTGAAGCAATGTGCCATTTTCGTAAAGATCGTGACAACGCTTCTGCCTCGTCCGGAGGTGTAGCCATAGTGTAAAAATCTATTGCCGGCCAACAGTTTGCCCTACACACGCCTCTCGAGGCTGTATCCGTGCGAGCAATTTTATTCAACAAGCTTATAACCATTTGCTCCATTACATACCACCCAACCATCACCTGAGTAAACGGAATTTTTACAGCCTCATCGACCAGCTCCCAGAACCATACTTATCACTGGTGATTTTAATGCTCATCATACTCTTTGGGGAGACTCGCGATGCGACGCGAGAGGTCGGCTCATCGAAAACTTCCTTGTTAACTCCGTTGCGTGCCTGTTCAATAAGAAGGAACCAACACATTACAATATCCATCATAGTTCATATTCATGAATAGACCTTCCATTGGCTCTGCCTCACTTTTCCCTGATTTAGATTGGCATGTAATAAAAACCCATTCGGAAGGATCATTTCCCCGTAACCCTAAACTTAGTAACCGAACATGACTCTCTTCCCATGTCCCTCTGGTCCCCCGC